>NW_003546463.1:87880-91569 GCF_000090795.2 Amphimedon queenslandica | reverse complement strand
TATACCTGCAGTGCAGGGTTGACATGTTGGTGTTTCAATGCTGATACAACCCTACAGGGGCTTGTTTGAATTCATTTTATACTTTCAAACCAGCAACCCTACAGAGGCTTGTTTGAATTCATTTGATAGGTTCAAATCCAACAGAGGCTCAACCCTACACTAAATAATTTAAAAAATTTTTTTGTTCTAGTATCTATACAATCCATGTGCAGTATTTGCCATCATTTTTGTGCTGGGTCACTAGCAGAAGCTGTACACAATATACCAGTATAGCATTAGCAAAATTATGATTCTTTTGAAAATGTAGAACAACACACAAAGAATAAGAAAAATAAAAATCAATGAGAGTCAAGTATTGAATCACGAATATCACAGGACTGATAATATGAGTCATCATTGCAGCTATTGAGCCTAACTCTCTTATGATGAATGTTAATTCGAAAGACACTGCGGGACATGTCACGACGAAACAAATCCTTCACTTTTTTGTATTTTCCAGTTACCCAAAGAACATGACCAAAAATCACAGCAATAAAGAATATAAAGAGAAGTATAACAGAGGCAACAAACACCCAAAGATAGTTCCAATGCTTATACTCATAAAAAATGGCAAACCAAGAGAACATGTATTGAAAGAAAAACAATACCATCACCAGCAGATCCAAAATATTGATTAAATGATTCTTAAAAGGTCTGATATGAGCTTGTACTATTATGAACACCATCAGCAATACACTGGTGAACAGTACAATATAACTGGGATTAACAGAATGAAGGGATAAGTATATGACATTAATAGTTATTAACAGAAACAACCTTGCAGTGAACCAGTAGTTCTTTTTCTCTTTATAAGGACCGTGAATGGCTTCATATACTGGTCTGAACTTGTCACTGTATTTCAATAGCACTCTTCCTCCTAACAGTAAGGCAATGTAAGGTACCAAAAGTATACTAGCAATGAAAAGAGTGAAGATCACCAATGCTGTATGTTCCTTTGAAAAGTAAACAATCGAGCCATCATATGTCCAAACACTTATTGGGCCAAAAGCTTTTGTGTGTACTTCAGTGTATGAGAGTACAGTAGCAACCGAATTAATTATTTTATAAAATGATATGTGTAGAATAGTGACCAATACTTGAATTGATGAATCGGCTATATAGTTAGAGAGCCTTGTTGAATAGCGACTGAAAATAATAATCAGCAGCAATATTGAAAGTAAATAAAGGATTTCTATGAAACTGAAGTACATTTTAACTAACATGTCCATTCCATTGTATAAACAAGTTGGATATCCTACTTCTAAATTTAAAAATTTCAGGAAAGCAATTGCAATGGTTGAACACAGTGATAAATAGCCTTCATGAGTATATTTAGGATACTGTAAAATAGTTGTCAGCCCACAATTGGCAGCTTGAGCATAGAATATAATGCCATTGATTGTACCAGTTGTAATCGTCAGCTTTAAAGCATATAATAAGTAAATGAGTAAAGGACCAGCTGTTAAATAAACCATCAAAGTTAGCAACCACCAGTCACTACAAACATGACAGTTGTTTGGTCCATAAACAATGCTAGTTCCATTGATGCACTCTCCACACAAAATCCCACCTCTGTTTGATTCACACATTGATTTAGAGCTAGCACTAACCTCATTACTAAGAACAACTTCAAATGCATTATTGTCATCATTAACTTTGATAATCCTGGAAGTTCCTACCAAACTCTTAATATTGCAGTAGCCGATGGGGCAATATTGTGAATATGCCAATGTACTTTTGTTATTGGATCCCTTATACATTCCTATCCAGGAGATGTCATCTGAGGTTATGTTTTTACTTGAGATGTCACAGCTTCTAGATGGAGCCGTAATTAATGTATCACACTCGCATATTTTGTTGCCTTTATTTTCAAAACCAATTGGACATGAACGAAACTTTATAGTGTACTCATTTCGATTGATTTTATTGCTGGATTTTAATGATAGGTCTACTATTATTACCCCTGGATAGGGGTGGATGTCATTTGTCAGAAGGGTTAAATTCAAAGCTGTACAATTAGATCTACTATCATTTTTCTCCTCAATAAGTTGATAGTTTTCTATTATTGGCATGTGCCAATCTGATTTGTAAACCTCATAAAAATGAGGTGACATACTTGAGTTGCCTTTAGAAATAGTAATAAAAACAAACGATTGCACACTTCGATTCAATTTATCTATTGTCCTTAGAAATATTGTTATTTTCTGCCCTGCATATATATGCTTGTTTGGATTCTGACAAAGCTCTGTTACTTCTGCCTCGGTTGATGTATCATACAGTGAATTATTTATTGGAACAAACTTCATTTTTAGGTAAAGTCCTTCCTCAATAAGTGGAATTGCATAAATAGCATTACCTGACATAAATGCAGCATTAGTGATGAAATCAAGATTGTTGATTGTTCCATTTATTTCATAAAAAATTTGCTTTCCATTCCTGTTAAGGGCATAAATTGCACCTCCTGATTGAATTGCAGTGTTGTTGCAAAACAACAAGTTTGTGCCATTCAGGAAAATCTGAGAGTCTATCAAATAAATTGCTGCCCCAAATTGTGCAGCATTTTCAACAAATTTGTTATTTCCCTTAAAAATTATATTAGCTTCATTTGCAGCAATAAGTGAGCCATAATTGTTCAAGAAATTGGAGCTATCAAAGTGTATTGTATTAATGTTTTCAAATATAGATAAACCATATAGCTGAAAAATAGGTCGATCTGATAAAGTGACAGTATTATTAAAAGCAGTGATTTGAGCCATAAATACAGAGATATTTGCATGATGATTATCTGATTGTACAAAAATACAAGCTCTGTTGCTTATGAATGCAACAAATGAAAGAAAAATGCTTGTACTGATTTTGTTTGCCGTGGCAGTAATATTGATTTTAACTCCCATAGATGACCAAAAAGATGTAGCATCGATCACTATTGCTGCCCATGTATTATCAAATCCCTCTGGTGTGCTGGTATTTAACTGACCTGTAAAAATAACACTATGTCCACTATGATGTCCTTTAAATATACACTTCTTTATTGTGGTTGATGAATGATAAGCATAATTACATCTAACAAGCACTGCATTTGATTTGTGAAACTTAAATTGATTATGAGAAACCATTGTTGTTATTTTGAAACGGCTTTGTGTATACATCAACGTTATCATATCAGCACATTTAAATGACATACAGCACGTGTGATTGTTTTGTTTTTGAAATAAACTGTCTTTAATGTTGACGTAGACATGTTCATGACTTAAGCTGGCATCTGAAAAAAATAAAAAAATCCCACTTCTTTGGTCATCTTCACATTTCTTCACTGGATTTAGATACAGTATTTTATTATTGCCAAAGAAATCAAACTGAAGTAGGTTAACACCAACAATGTCAAATCCTGAAGAAACATTAAACACTGAGGAGTTGATACTGACTCGTGAATTTATAAATATTACAGCAGCAGCAAATTTGTCAAGCAAGTGAAATGTCTCGGTGGTGTTTAAGATAGACAAAATTGAAGGATTGACATTCTGTATGGGAGCTCCACAACCTTTAAATGTCACACCATCTATCATAGTGGTAATTGAAATGTTAATAAAGAGAAATCCAATCTTTGACTTGCATTCTATGATAGCATCATGTGATGTGCTTTTTATCGT
>NW_003546463.1:70894-87870 GCF_000090795.2 Amphimedon queenslandica | reverse complement strand
GTGATGAATACGAAGGGCAATAAACAATCAGAGCAATGAGAAGAAACTTTGTTGCCATTACTAACCACTGGATCCACTGAATGACTTTGGTCAGAAAATTTGAGTGTTATAAATTCAATGAAAC
Organism: Amphimedon queenslandica; assembly: GCF_000090795.2. Taxonomy (NCBI): domain Eukaryota; kingdom Metazoa; phylum Porifera; class Demospongiae; order Haplosclerida; family Niphatidae; genus Amphimedon; species Amphimedon queenslandica. The sequence continues at coordinate 87,746 of NW_003546463.1, read as the reverse complement.
TTTCAATATGACATTATTATACCTTGTCATCGATCCATGCATAAAAACTTTCCCCATGATAGTAATCATAGTAGTTTATTATTATAAATTTACCATTCATTGAAGCTTCACTATGATATTGTTATAATAAATATCAATGCAACATATTAACTTTTGTTTGGTTTATGAGCAAGCAAATTGAAAATGGTGTATAAGTTATAGTTTCAGTTACAAAATACAATATAGAATCAGTTTTTGTGTTGCTGCTCAATGACTAGATACTTATGCATTTACTTAACAATTACCAGCTAATTCAGTATATTTTTTTAATAGTATATCCACAAGTTTATCAGCTCTCGTAGTATTCTCTTCTTGAATCATTTTTATTAAAAAACCAAAGTCATTCCCATCTTCTTTAATAGAAGCTTTAATTATAAAAAGAAGTTCTTCCATTTTATCACAGCTGCTTTCATCAAGAATTCGCATTTTCTCTCTGTCATTTATGATTCTCATTTCAACTGATTTATCCAACAATGAATTTAAGCTGAGAAGTTCCTTTATCTACCCAGTACACTCTACCACCACCTGATAAGCTATATCTGGTCTGTAGTCATCTATAATTTCTTCAATTTATATCATCATCTATTTTCAACTATATACTTTTAGAGGCTTCTCTCTCAATTTGACTTGATAAATCTGAGCTTGTTATAGCCAATACAATAGGACAAGGTCTATAATAATAACAAATATCATAAATACTAAAATAAAAGAAGGTGACCTGTTTATGAAAATAGTCTTTGAGGGAACTATTCCAATTAATCCAACAGGGCAATGAAGTGGCTTCTTTGCAATGCCAGTTTCTGCATACACTGATATATCAAGACTAGAAAGCATGGGTATTAACTTGTCCACATCTGACTGATACAGCTAAAATAACACAGTAATGGTTTTGCTTCACGTATAACATTAATCATACTATCATTGGATCTTTAGAAGGATGTACAGTCCATCCCATATCTTCTCTTGGAGTCTTTATACATAATTCAATGAAACCATCTGGCTGAACAAATTTAAAGCTGTCAGGACTATCCTTTTCTGCTTTACAATAATTACTCTTTATATACTGAATGTAAATTGACATTATTAGTGTATACACTTAAGTACCATAACTGATGTACCTCTAAAAGAACATCCAAGTCTTGAACAACAGTGTACATACTTTTCCAGTGATTAATCTTTTTCTCTTCATGATACATCATTCCAATGTACTGTACATCACTAAGAGTAAGCTGAGTAACTGCATGTGTGAAATTATCAATTAGAAGCACATTACAACTATAGTAAAAACCTCTGTCTATATCTTCTTTTATTTTCACTTGATCTTCAAAAGATGATATACTCAAAGTACCTAACAATACCAGAAACTGTAAGTGTTGTGTACAAAATAAAATGATGAGAATGACACACTTTTAGATTGTGAATTAGCTTCCTCTGTAATATCTTCACTTGTGCTCATATTAGCTTCTCCTACCACTTGACTATGATCAGTAGCAGTACCACCATCTTCATCATCCGACCCTATACACATCATGCATGACATTACAAATACATCAGAAAGTTAATTATTGGTGATACTATACCTTCAGGTGGTGTATTATAATCATCATCACTGTCACTAGGGGTGTCTCCATTAGTCATTTCAGCTACAATAGCAATGAGACAGAACTTGCTACGTTTTACTGATCCGTATCTCTTTCCTACACTAAAGTATCCTCCTTTAACAGGACGGAACTGGTAAGGGTACTTCAAAGGAGCTCGTACAAACTTGAGGCAACCAGTCTGAGCTTTAGTCCTTAAATCTACACAATGTTGTAACTCTATTACCAGAGGTTTTAATAACGGCTTAGATACTGATATTGCATATACTGCACTGACTAGCATGGTGCCTTTGGGTACCTTAAAGTTACCACCAGCTATTGCAGTAACAGCTACTTCAGTATTATTGGGCACAGCTCCTTGAGGACAATGTAGTCTAAATCCATACTTCTTCCAGTGGAATGATTGAGGGATATCTCGAAAGACGATCTCTTGAACTACAATGAAATTGTGGTGCAGTAAATCTGAAAAAAACAGAATTAAGCATCATAACAGCCAAATTATCCATAAAACACATTATACCTGAATGAGGAAAAATATCACATTGAACTGATGCATCTTTTTCTTCGTACTTGATTGATTTTTTCACCAAACTAGAATATGACAGTCGCTGATCTTTTAGCTCTTTTTGAAGTTGCTCATTATGTTCTTCAAGAGATGCTTTAATCTTTTCAAGCTTTTTGAAATCTTCCTCAAAAATTGCTTTAGCTTTCCTTTCGCTTTCAAGCTGTTCAATATGCTCTTCAAGAGATGCTTGAGCTTTATCTAATTGTTGACGAAGAGTGGTCACTTCTTCAAACTCTTGCTGAGTGAGAGGCTTTTGAGTTTCATATTTTAATAACATATCTTGTAGATTTTTTTCTGTCTCTGCTTTATCTTTTATTACTTCTTGAAGTTTTTCAAGATAAAACTCCCTTTCCCTAAACAATGTAGACTATTAACTGATTTTCATATTCAATACTAAGTTCACTAACCTTTCTCTATCACTCAAGACTCTTTCCAGTAGTTTAATCTGATACTGGTCAAGTGATATTTCACTAATAGACCATTCACTATTGACATATCCTGCCATAAAAAAGATACACATGTACCTTAATCTATTTATGACCAGTATCATAACTCTAGGATGAAATTGACCATGCACAGAGCAAGTGTTAATTTTTGAGGGCCAAAATTTTTACCCAAAAATCTATTCTGTGGATTTACATGTAAGTAGTACACAATATATTTCAGCCCCATAAAAATCAGCTTTAATAATTTCAGGGGGTTCAGGCAGCTAAATTTAGTACTAAATGTAATCAAATCAATCAAATTCAAGGGAGTTGCCCCTATCAAGAAATACAATAAAAATTGAAAAATATTCTTTAGCTATTTTTGTAGTGTACGTACATGTACATGCACATGCAGTATTCAATTAGTGACATTACATATTACACTACATGTATATACTCACTGAGTTCCATAACTCTTGTATCACTGAGAGTCAGTTGTCCTTTTATTCCTCCAAATTCAATTATCCAGTTTGTAGTAGGAGTTACATTCCACACTGAAAGAGAATGCCAAAACCTCTTAGTAATAATGTCTGGTAGATTAAACTGCATGAAAGAAAAGATAGTAAAACCTTAAGTATTATTTGCATCAATTTATCATTGCAAATACAGTACAATTCTTTGACTGAATGAGGTCAGTAGTTAATAAAGGTTTTTCAGTTATGGCTCTTACATGTACATGTACTTACCATTTGCTTCCATACTCTTTTGCTTAAGTCAAGTAGCCAGCAATCATTGCGTAGAGATCCACCCATTACTAGTAGATGTGGTCCTGATTCGTTATTAACAATTATGCTTGAATGTGAACACCTTTTGTTAGGCCATTGGGCAGTTCTTCCAGGTTTTGGTAATTCAGAAAGAATCTATGTAAATACAATCATAGTTCCTGATATACGTTACAACTACAAGTAGCTACACGTATTACATGTTGTTAAAACTTAAAAGCAACTTATTTCATGAGAATATTACGCCACTACAATTTAATTCATAGTTAATATTATTACAGTACTTGTTTCCTGATATGACATCTAGTATTGATACATTAGTTTTGCATTAATTACACACACAATTTATGCAGGTGATAATGGAGCCCCACTCAGATGACAACACAGCATTAGGGCACGTACATGTACACACGTGTAATTTTTAAAATTATAAAAATGGAGAATTCTCTCCTAGTCATTTTTGATGAAATTTGGCCTGCAGCCTTTGGTCGTTGGCCCGCTTTTTAAGCAACTTTTAAAATTTATTAAAAAAAATCCAAATTTTATCAGAACTAGCTCAAAGTTGATACACAGCATAAGGATATGTATATGATCAGGAAAAATTATAAAAATTAAGAGTTCTCTCCTGATCAAATTTGGCCAGATCAAAGGCTATATAGCCTTTGGTCGTTGGCCAGATTTTTAAGCAACTTTAAAGATTCATAAGAAATTCAAATTTGATTGGAATTAGCACAAAATTGATACACAGCACAAGGACATGTATATGTATCAGAAAAAATTATAAAAATGAAGAATTATCTCCTAGCCATTTTTGGTGAAATCTGGCAAGACCAAAGACTATATAGCCTTTGGTCATTGGCCAGATTTTAAAGCAACTTTAAAAATTCATAAAAAATCCAAATTTGATTAAAACTAGCTCAAAGTTGATATACAGCATAAAGACATGTATACGTATAAGGAAAAATTATAAAAATGAAGAATTATCTCCTAGCCGTTTTTGGTGAAATCTGGCAAGACCAAAGACTATAGCCTTTGGTCGTTGGCCAGATTTTAAAGCAACTTTAAAAATTTATAAAAAATCCAAATTTGATTAAAACTAGCTCAAAGTTGGTACACAGCATAAGGACATGTATACGTATAAGAAAAAATTGTAAAAGTGAAGAATTCTCTCTTAGCCGTTTTTGGTGAAATCTGGCAAGACCAAAGGCTATAGCCTTTGGTCGTTGGCCAGATTTTTAAGCAACTTTAAAAATTCATTAAAAAATCCAAATTTGATCAAAACTAGCTCAAAGTTGGTACACAGCATAAGGACATTTATACGTATAAGAAAAAATTATAAAAGTGAAGAATTCTCTCTTAGCCATTTTTGGTGAAATCTGGCGAGACCAAAGGCTATAGTATAGCCTTTGGTCATTGGCCAGATTTTTAAGCAACTTTAAAAATTCATAAAAAATCCAAATTTTATTAAAACTAGCTCAAAATTGATACACAGCATAAGGACATGTATACATATTTTTAAAAAATTATAAAAGTGAAGAATTCTCTCTTAGCTAATTTTGGTGAAATCTGGCGAGACCAAAGGCTATAGTATAGCCTTTGGTCATTGGCCAGGTTTTTAAGCAACTTTAAAAATTCATAAAAAATCTAAATTTGATTAAAACTAGCTCAAAATTGATACACAGCATAAAGACATGTATACGTACAGTATAAGAAAAAATTATAAAAATGAAGAATTCTCTCCTAGCAATCTTTGGTAAAATCTGGCAAGATCAAAAGCTATAGCCTTTGGTCGTTGGCCAGATTTATAAGCAACTTTAAAAATTTATAAAAAATCCAAATTTGATTAAAACTAGCTCAAAGTTGGTACACAGCATAAGGACATGTATACGTATAAGAAAAAATTGTAAAAGTGAAGAATTCTCTCTTAGCCGTTTTTGGTGAAATCTGGCGAAATCAAAGGCTATAGCCTTTGGTCGTTGGCCAGATTTTTAAGCAATTTTAAAAATTCATAAAAAATCCAAATTTGATCAAAACTAGCTCAAAGTTGATACACAGCATAAGGACATGTATACGTATAAGAAAAAATTATAAAAATGAAGAATTCTCTCCTAGCCGTTTTTGGTAAAATCTGGCAAGACCAAAGGCTATAGCCTTTGGTCACTGGCCAGATTTTTAAGCAACTTTAAAAAATTTTTTAAAATCCAAATTTGATTAAAACTAGCTCAAAGTTGATACACAGCATAAGGACATGTATACATATAAGAAAAAATTATAAAAGTGAAGAATTCTCTCCTAGCCATTTTCGGTGAAATTTGGTTGCTCACGCAATTTTTGAGCAATTAAAAAATTTTTTAAATCCAAATTTGACTAAAATTAAGTCAAAGTTGATACACAACATATGTACATGTACATGTATGTATTTAAAAATATAATTCTAACCATTTTTGATTTTTAAGCAATTAGCTTTAAAAATTAACATAAAATCAAAATCAGCTTAAAGTTTCTACACAACATAAGCACATGTATATGTATCAGAAAACGTAATAATATAAAAAATTCTCTTCTAGTCATTTATGGGACTTTTCGACTATGTATGCAGTGATCTTGCATGCTGCTATAAGTTAATGTATTCATGCATCAAGATCTTTCATATCTATTTATACATCTGGACATGTACAATGCTTTAGCCCACATTTGATTAATATCATAGGAATTCACTATACATGTTTTACATTTGTTAGTAATCATTAATACACCACCCACTCATGTAATGGGATTTGAAATGCACAGTAAAAGATTCACTTACCACTGACGTTGTAGTAAAATCAATAAAATATAACTTATTGCTGGACCCATTCGTAGTGATGCTACCAAAAAACACAGCACTGTTCTTAGTGATCGAGGTTAATGTGAAGTCATCAATTGGAGGTGGTCTGTCTCCAATTACAGAAGGTGATAACCATTCATCTAAAAGTAATAATAAATAATTATTATTAATAGAAACATTATTACTGAATAACTTAACTTTCACAATTGTGCTAAGACTTACAAATTAAAAATCTGCAAAATATGTACCGTACTTATAATATGGTACAAGATGGCTGAATTCTTGGGTTTGTAAAAATTAAATCCACAAATGAATTTTGTGAAAATCAGCGACAGTTTAATCCCTTAAAATTTTCTAGCTACATGCACAGTATAGTCAGTGCTATACAGCATATGCACAATTACATGTCACATTACTATACATGTATACCAAAACAGTAAATGCTACTTACCTGTTAATAGTCTATAATAATGAATCTCATTGCTACGAATCAAACCTTGATCACTACTGCTGTACTTAGCACCAGGTTGAGGAGGGGTGTTATCAGACGATGGTCCAACTCCGCCAAATAAAGCAAGATAGTCTTCATTATCTAGTTGCAATGCTACCATCCCAGAGTAGGACTTCATCATAGGGCCATGATGAGACGTATTTGACGAAATTTCTTTCCAGTTGAGATCATCGACGTTCAAACTAGTTAAGGTATTACAATAACAATTAGGGTGGCCGTAAAATCCTCCGAAAAAGAAAATTTTATTTCCAGCAGCTGCAGCTGCATAGCCTTTAATACCCGGTGGAGGGCTGCCTGTGGTGGGATTTTGCTCCCATCTTCCTCTTTTTAAATGATAAGTCTCAACAACGGATAGGACTGGTTTCTTTTCAGTCCCAGTAGCACTATCAGGCAGATACCCTCCCCACATGTAGAGGCAGTCTCCTACCTTTACTGTAGAGTGGCTGTCCCTCTTCACTGGTTGATAGTCTAAAGAAAAAACGAGAAAAAAAGAGTAATTAAGTAGATGAAATGCTTCTCAACTTACTTGTCTCCATTTAAATCTGGGTGTGCAAGAAGGTGTGGCTGCGCATATCGCGACAATGCCTTTTTCCTCCATAGATCTATGTTTCCTCGCAATGACCTGAGCATAGATACTATGGTAGCTGTGAACATAGCTGTGAATCAATGACAGTAATGTACTACATAGTATGGTAATAATAAATCCAGAATATTTGTATATTTGCTCTTAGAAATGTATATATGCAACACAGACAAAAGACATATTTAGATAAACCTAGATCTAACTCTAAATCATATGTCACATTACTAAACCAACTGAGAAACAGTAACAGCACTATCATACCTGACGTTCAAAAAACTCCCACAGTAAGTTATAAATTAGCACTCTGTAAATGTTATTTAAAGCAAAACTAGTCTATGTGACTCAAAATTTACCATAATTATCATACTAGTCTACTGATGATAGATTACTTCATGCAGTAGTTGTCATGCATGTAGATAATCTACATTCCCAAGGTAATGTAATAGTTTTCCCCAGTAGACTATTAAAATCAAAAATCTAGGCTATAGTTTATTTTGCCACTAGCATGGAACTTTCAATTTCATTATGGTTTAATCATTTCATCACCTCCAGTCAGCTATAACGTTAGTCTCACTCTCACGATGGTGTCATTACTGCTTCTCTTAGTTCTTTTCATTCCTCTATTCTCAGCTACCACTGTTAAGGTTTCCAATAGTTCACAGCTGGTTCAATATTTGTGTCACTCTTCACATCAACATGATCTCCACTTGGTCTTGGAAACTTCAGGATCCTATAACATCGATGTTAAAAACTCTTTCTGTGAAATTAAAGTGCATGGATCTCTCTCTATCACCAGTCAATCAAGACATGCTAATATTACATGCAATGGTAAATTCGGATTTATATTCAATGGTATTCGAGTCAAAATACAGAATGTGATTTTCAAAAGTTGCAGAAATCGACTAAAAAATCTAAACAGACGTTCCTCGGTATTACCACCCAGACTGCTTACCTATTATCTTCATCATTCTGTGGCCTTACTATTCATTAACAATCCTCAGGTTAGTATTTCTAATACAAAACTATTCAATTCTTCTGGGTTTGCCATGATAGCGATCAATACATTTAATGTTGATGTGCATGCTACAACCGTAACAACTGATTGCTACTCGGAACATCACGACAAAATTGGAAATGGAATTTTTTTCTATTTTTTTGATCCCAAAAATGGTGGCATACATAATGTTAGGAACATTACAATATCACACAGTCACTTTAGTGGCTCACAAAAGAAAAAGGAGTACAGCAATTCTTCTGCTGTAACAGGAGTAACATTGGAGTACGCACAAAAATATTTCAAAGTGAACTTGGGGATTGTTAATTCAAAATTTAGTGGATTGAGTGCTATAGTTATGAGATTATGGCATGCAAGCAATAGTTACTGTTATATTAAAAAAAACATAATTATAAACAGTGGTATTATTGTTACAGTTAGAACAAAGCATCCAATGCCTAACATCTCTCATGTTTCAACACCAGTAACAATAGAAAACACAACTTTTAAATATCATTCAAGCAAGCCTGCTCTTCTATTTAATATTAGAGTACCCAAAGTGCCAATAAGGATCAAACTTTCAAATGTAGTTTTCTATAGCAACACAGCTGACAGGGGCTCTTGTATTCAATTTAATGTTTTTGACTTCAATGATAAGGTGGATATTTTCTTGCACAAAATTTTTGCATTTAATAACTCTCTCTCACACTTTACTGGAGATTTAACAGACCTTTCTGGGCTATTTTATTTGTCTCACATGAACAAGATAATAATTAATTCTGGCAACTTTAACAACAACTATGGCTCAGTGTTTGCGGTCAAAACAGGAAAAATTTTTATGTCTGGAAGTGTCAATTATTCACAAAATGTTGCCAATTCTGGAGCTGCAATGCATCTAATAAATTCCCACCTCACTTTGAAAGGTATAAGCCTTAAATTTACTAATAACACTGCTATAGGACTAGGGGGTGCCATTTATGCCCACAACACAAACAAAATGCCATTTTCAATTTTCAAAACAAATGACACCAGAAATAATGTAAATTTCATAAATAACATTGCCTTTCAGTCTGGAAACTCCATTTATGCCTATCCATCCATGAATAGTACATACTGGAAGTCCTTTGTTTTTAAAAGTGCATCAAATGATAGCATGTTGTACGAAGTATCAACTGAAGCAGTGAGAATAGTTTCTTGTGAAAGACAACATAACAAAAATATCTATGCGGGACAAAAATTTACCCTCTTTGTGAAAGCACAAGATCAATGGAATCGTAATGTATTTGATCTTGTTTTTATCAATGTAGCCAAAGTACAGTCGTCTCAAATTATAACCTCTGACTGGCACATACCAGTCATAAATTACTACCAGATCATAGAGGAAAGAAGAGACCATGCTTGTACAGGCTTGAACCTAACCCTTCTAACCAATGATGTTCGTAGCTACAACGGAATGATTTCAATATCAGCTTATAACAACTTAAATTTACAATATGAAATAGAACTTAAACCCTGCCCCATTGGCTTTGAAAATAAAAAATATGAAACATGCCAGTGTGACTCACTGATTGATTCTCCGTCGAGGACGTGCGACATTTCAAATCAAACAATCACTTCAAACGACATATTGTGGATTGGTAGCTATACAGTTAATAATGTATCATCATTGGCTTACTCAGAATATTGCCCTGTTGCTTACTGTGGAATAAGGGACATATTTGACAGCCAGAAAACTATCAAAGTGACTGATACCAATGACTTCAAAGTTGTTAAAGAGGTAAATCATTTACATGTACTAACCGGAATGTGTGAATCAAACAGAGGTGGGGTGTTATGTGGACAATGCATCAATGGTACCAGCATTGTTCTTGGATCTGATAACTGCCATGTTTGCAGTGACTGGTGGTTGCTAACTTTGATAGTTTATTTGTTACTTGGCCCTTTAATCATTTACTTGTTATATGCTCTAAAACTGACGATTACAACTGGTACAATCAATGGCATTATATTCTATGCTCAAGCTGCCAATTGTGGAATAATAGAATTCATTCTTTATCCTATATATAAGTATTACCAGAACAATATTATAGCTCATTTCTCAAAAGTAGCCATATCTTTTCTAGAAATTTTAAATCTTAAAACTGGACATGCTTTTTGCTTATACAATGGAATGACAATGCTTGTGAAGAATTTTTTTGGTTTAACATTTATCCTCTACTTGCTATCACTTGTGATGATAATTATTATTTTCAGTCGCTATTCAACAAGATTAGCAAATAGAATAGCAAATTCGTCAATTCAAGTTTTAGTCACTGTTTTACATTTATCTTTTTACAAAATAATGGATTCAGTCATCAAAATATTTTCATACACTAAAGTGCATACAAAACACTTTGGCACAGTAAAAGTTTGGACATACGATGGCTCAGTTGTTTATTTTTCAAACGAACATGGAGCATTGATGATCTTCACACTTTTCATTGCTAGCATACTTTTTGTACCTTATATTGCCTTACTGTTAGGCGGAAGAGTGCTATTAAAATACAGTGACAAGTTCAGACCAGTATATGAAGCCATTCATGGTCCTTATAAGGAGAAAAAGAACTACTGGTTCACTGCAAGGCTGTTTCTGTTAATAGCTATTAATGTCATATACATATCCCTTCGTTCTGTTAATCCCAGCTATATTGTACTGTTCACCAGTGTATTGCTGATAGTATTTACAATAGTACAAGCTCATATCAGACCTTTTAAGAATCATTTAATCAATATGCTGGATCTGCTGGTGATGACATTGTTTCTCTTTCAATACATATTCTGTTGGTATGCATTTGCTAATGAGCCCAGTCATTGGTATTACATTTGGGTGTTTGTTGTCTCTGCTTTGATTCTTTTTCTTCTTTTTGTGGCCATAGTCATTGGTCACATTGTGTGGGTGAGTGGCAAGGCTCAAAAGTTAAAGCAATTGTTCAGGCATGCAATGCCAAAAAGAGTCGTCAGTTCAAGAGTTCAAGAGATTGTGCTGCAAAGACAACGAGTGAGGAGAGAAAGTGAGTTAGATTCGTCTTACTATGGATCATGTAACTATCGTGAGCCACTACTTGATATGTGATTTTAAAATTATAGCTCAAGTTTTACAAATGTACAGTTAATTGTATCTATTTAATGACTTATCACATTAATTAATCAGTTTGTATTTCTTCATATTTTTTGCTTTTTGAAAAAAATTTAGAGAATAGTAAAGTGTTAACTTATAGATTTGTGCAATGCGTAAATTTGGTCAGAATCATTTTTTAACTGATGCATACATGACGCAAGCATAGTTCTTATACAATTAAGCAGCTGCCAGTCTTATTGCCCTCATTAACGCATCCACGAGATAAGCATTTGGAATCTTAATTGATGGACTCACCAAATTGTCTATTACAAGGGATTTTAACTAACAGCACAATTATTTCTATATCAATTTCAGTGCAATATTGTTCCATTGCTTCATGATTAAACACATCCTAGCCCAAATAAAAAATAAAGCACACTTAATTTTCTCATTGTTTAATGCTTTCATTACTTAAGTGATTTTGTTGAGCTTAAGAGCGACAACATTGTAACTTGTTTTCTACAAAAAGAGAAATAAATAACATGTCTCGTTTTGCCCCTTTACTTGTTTCTTCCTTTTAATTAGAAGTAGTGATAATAGTGATACTAGTGATATTAGTATTACTAACAATAGTGCTGTAGCACCAATTCCAGCCATTACAATGACTATGTAACCATCAATAGTGATGATACCTATGTATTGATAAATTATGCTGATATAACTCATTGCTTACTTGATGATGGAGTTGAACTCATTGTTGTTGACATGTTTCCTATAAATTATGATAACAAAACACATTATTACTGAAAATACGAGCATCAAATGACAAATAAATACTTTTATCAGTAATGCTTGCATATTCAGTAGTATCAACACCAAATCTATTAGACACTTCAATTGCTATTGACAAAGTAGAATCATAAATCAAAGATGTGATATCCACTTTGATTGGTATCAATGTCTTTTGCGTTGTATCAAATTTATCTGCTGTGATCATAATCTTTATTGACTTTAGTGGTCTCTGGTAATAATCTCTTTGCAATAGAATGTAAGTGTAATCATTGATCATATCGCTATCACAAGGCCTTGCAACCTATATGACATTATGGTATTATAGTGATTTGTGTAGATAATAGTTTTACATACATAGAACTTGATATAAATAGAACTGCTATTTTTCACTACCTCTAGTTCATCAGATATGCTAGGAGCTGTAAAAATAGAATAATTTTAATGCAATATTGAGGATGGCTGAATGTCTAACCTGAAATGAATGTAAAATTTGTAGGTGCTAATTTTATTTGACTATAATCCTCTTTGAAACCAGCTCTAACTCCCCATTTATACCAACTGCATTCTATGCTACTGATTAAATCATTCCTTGTTATGGCAATAAATGTTGTATTTGACATCAATAACAACACTCTAGTTGTAGAATTGTATATACTTATCCGATATTCAAAATGTATGTTTACTAAGGAAGAATTTATGGGAGCTGACCAAGACAGAATAATCGTACTACTATCCTTTACATGTTGAGAAAGAAACTTGGGAGGACCTAAAGTACATATAATACTGTTCAAATTTAATTTGCCTTTTTCTCTTACCAAAAATAATCAGTTTTGCAGGTTCTGATGCCACAATTGAATATGATGTAGCCGTTTTATTTCCACACGAATATTGAACTTTGTACAGTCCACATATAATTTCAGATATATTGAAATCGTAGACCTCTTTGACTCGAATTTGAAGAGAAGTGAAATTTTTATAGTCATTCACAAATAAAACTATATTACTGCCCTGTGGTAGGTAGTTGAAGGATGAGCTAATGATGTAATCATTGAATGACCAATAGACGGAGCTATTTGCTGTATATGTGCAGGTGAACTCTACTGTATTAGACACTGTGGAGGAGTTTTGAGTCATTGGAATAATATTAGGGCATGGACCTTTAGCAAACTCCTTGTATTCAGCCTTTTGAATCCCTTTCATGCACATTGATGATGATGAAGATGAACAGCAGATCATAGAATAGAACAACAGAAAAAATATCATCATATCAATAGCAGGTCTTTTCTCTTTGCAGGGCATAGTTCAGGTCACTGAGGGCAGGCTAGTAAAACAAAATAATTATATCCATTCTCCAGAATTCCACAGTCTAGGAATTAATTAGAAAGTCTCTAATTATTTAGGCCATTGAATTAATTAACGATTGTGACGTCATGGAAAATATGGCCTCACTGCACCTGTTTTGTTTCTTTCTCTCATTCACTTCATTGGTACACGGTGAGACATAATTATATATTCTACATAATTTATGTCTATTTTTTAACATTAACTACTTTCAGGCTGCTGTGAAAACTCGCTGAGACTCTACGATGTCAATGCAGACAATGAAACCGATTCAATGAGTGAGGGAGCAGTCCAGTATTGCTATGGTGGGACTTGGTACGGTGTCTGTGATTATAGCTGGTATTGCCAAGAAGCTAATGTCGCCTGTCGTCAGCTAGGATTTCTTGGAGCCCGTAAGATATCGTATTTATGTTGACTTGTTTTTTTTTACATTTAAAAAAGATACTTATGTTCGCAACAGTGGGAACTCGTATGGCTATTACAGCCCTATCAGACACTATTATTATTCTTGTAATGGACATGAGTCTTCGCTTAGTGATTGCAATTCACATTATCTGAATAGCTATTACTGTCGTTCATCTGATGCTGCTGGTGTACGTTGTGTTGACTTACCATCAAATACAACAAGTAAGACTTTTCTTTGTTTCCATACATTGTAGACTAAGACTATACACTGGGATGTGGCTAATATGCTGGTGGCATAACTTCAGCATAATGGGTGGGCACTCGTGATGGGTACCTTAAGCCTACTATTTTTAGTGTCTACTAAATTTAGCTATATTAGTGAGAGCTTTAAATCGCTAAATTAAATAGACGCCAAAATAATTATTATTCATTATAATGGCTATTATTTATAGTTAATTTGGTTAAAAATGCTAAAATTAGTAACGCTAAACATGACTTTTGCTGATTTCGCTAAAATTAGTAGACGCAAATAATAGTAGGCTTAAGGTAAATGGGAGGGAAATTATTCAAACTCTTGAGTTTACATCAGTGTTAAAAGAGCTTTCATTAACTGTGGTAAACATGATAAACGTGTGAACATTACTGATAATCATTGACAAAGAGATGGCAAACATTGGCAAATACTGATATACATTGATACACAGTGGTAAACATATATATAGGTAAACAGTGGTAAACAGTGTAAATCAAAGTGGTGCTGCTTGTCTTCTTAGTGATTTGGAAAAAGAAGAAGAAATCGCATTACTATAATTTTTATGTGCAATGAAAATAATGTTATTGCTACAATTGCTTATAGCATTAGCTAAAAATAAGAATAGTTTGTATAATAGAATAGGTAATTGTCACTTTATGGGCATAATGCTCATGCTGTGGATGGCATTTATGGCATATGATTAAACAGGTTGCTAGATCAGTTTGTATTACCACATGACAATTTTAATTGGACATAATTTTGTTAATTAAATGCTCCCATGAAAGTTTGCAGCATTGTTTGTATATTGTCAATGACAAGGGATTGGGACACTTGATAATACACGCAAGTATGAATATTTTTATTAGTAACACGGTAGCATTACTAAGTAGGATTCACCCCACTTCAAAATGGCTGCCAAAACTTTTGCAGCCTTGCTATTAAATCTTAAACTGGTAATAAGAATGCACAGGTTGTCCCTCACTCAAAAAGACACATTGCCCATAGCAGGGCCCTTCAACCACATATTCATGCAGTTGCACATAATATTGTATATTATCTAGATGATACAGTAGTGTCCTGCTCAGTGCCTGGATCTGTGCAGCTATCAGGAGGTAAACTTGAGTCTGAAGGAGTACTGAATTATTGTTCTAATGGCTACTGGGTTCAGTTTTGTGCTTTGGATGAGGAAGAAGCAGTAGTAGCCTGTAAACAGTTGGGCTATCAGCCTTTTGCAGGTAAGCATAAGATGTGTCATATTTTGTGTTATTTTTAACAACTTGTAGCTCTTATTTCTGTTGCTGAGCTTGATTCATGGAATGAAGGATACTCGCCACTTGCTGTGTCTTGTAATCGCTATGCCACTGAAACAAATCTGAGCAATTGCTCATTTTCCAGTACCTATACAAATAACTATTACTACAGTTCTGTCTGTACTGAAACATGCACACATCCTAAAGCCATCAGATGCTATAGTAAGAGTATACAGTGTTGATATAATAATTCAATATTTCATAGGAGGGGACTTGTGCGTTGATGGGAAGGTCCGTCTAGTTGATGGCTCACTAAATCAAGAAGGAAGAGTAGAAGTCTGTGTTAATGGAGTGTGGGGCTCCATTTGTGGACAAGGCTGGAGTACTAGTGATGCTAGAGTAGTGTGTAAGCAGTTAGGTTATCCTGACACTGGTATGATAGCTAATCACACTGTTGTAATGATATAGATTATCCCACTATATAGAGCCCTATATATCAACCAATGGGAAATATGGAGCGGGGAATGGACCCATTTTCTTCTCAGGTGTTAGCTGTCAAGGATGGGAGAATAGTTTTTCGTTGTGTGGCAAAACCTCTTATCGTCATTTCACCTGTAGTCATAATCATCTAGCAGGAACACTTTGTACTGATGGTAAGAAAGGGACATAGAAACAGAGAGAGGGAGGGAGGAGAGAGATAAAGCTTGAGAGATAAGAGTGCAAGATGTGACAAAAAGAGAATTAAAAAAATTAGAAAATAATGTCCTTTTAGGTTGTACTGAAGGTGAGGTTCGCTTAGTAGGAGGTTCATCAGATAGTGAGGGAACTGTTGAAATCTGTCATGACAAACTATGGGGACTCATAACTGATGCTGGCTGGGACAATAAAGATGCCAGGGTCATATGTAAACAGCTTAATCTGCCAGTGGAAGGTTAGATGCAAACTCTGGAAATTCTCAAGTTGTTAGGCCATAGACCCTGTGCTATAATATAGTGAACTTTGACAAAAATCACAAAGAGAGAGTTTAATTTTTTCTGATACATATACATGTCCTTATGTTGTGTATCAACTTTGAGCTGATTCCGATCAAATTTGGATTTTTTATGAATTTTTGAAGTTACTCAAAAATTGGGCCAAAGACCAAAGGCTATAGCCTTTGGTCGTTGGCCAAATTTTATCAAAAATGAATAGGAGAAATTTTTTCGTTTTTATAATTTTTTTGATACATATGCATGTTCTTATGTATCAACTTTAAGCTGATTCCAATCAAATTTGGATTTTTTATGAATGTTTGAAGTGACTCAAAAATTGGGCCAAAGACCAAAGGCTATATAGCCTTTGGTTGTTGGCCAAATTTTATCAAAAATGACTAAGAGAAATTTTTTCGTTT
>NW_003546463.1:68696-70714 GCF_000090795.2 Amphimedon queenslandica | reverse complement strand
TGTTTTTTTTAAATTTTTTATGTTCTTGTTTGTGTTGATTTTTTTATAATATTTATAATATGTTTTTAGTTGCAATTGTGATACTTGTTGATTTTATACAAACAGTAATTTTTTTATTATTGTTATGACTTTACAGCATTTATGAGAGACAGCAGTCACAGCATTAAATAGATATGCTGAAGGAATATCTACTATACTGATGACAAGTAAAATTAATACTATAGTCTTGACTTGAATCCTTGTTCAAGAAGCTCCATCTTCCCTAGCTATCTATTCCTGTTCTTCCTGATGTCAAAGTCATAATCATTGCATTATTATAACATTATATAATTGTTTTTTTAAATAAAATAATTCATTAAACACTTGATAAAAGAATAATATGTAAGATTAATACCTTCTTTTAGCTGGAAACCTCCACTAAATAATGCAATTGACTCCAAGCATAGCTAGCCTAGCTAGGTTAAAACATTGATTGCTTTTCCCAGTTCTGAGATCTGAGCATGCGCGACCACACCCAAATTTTGGAGCACATGCTTCTTTAATTAACAAAATGGCGATGGGAGGTAAGTTACTAGCCATTAATTGCAGTACGTTAGCCATTAGTAAAAGTCCGCATATCTTTGTAGTTTAGGGTGTGGCCATTATTAACCACACCCTCTCACGTTTTAGCACGTGGATTATGGCTGCTAGTAAATCAAGATAATTTTTCTTTACAATGATCATGTTTATCAAGACAAGTCATACAAGTGAAGACATTTATCCACAACCATAACATATAATACTTTTTTAGAGTGTAATTATTGACTCTGTGCTTTACTATAGTTATAATTTTACACAATAGTTATTACTATCTAGGCTAAAATACAGTGCAAGCAAAAAATTAATGTTACAACTGATAATTAATACAGTGCAAGCAAAATAATTAATGTTATAACTCATAATTGATGTGAGTGAGAGAGACAGAGCTATAAAGACAGTATTGGTAACAAAAATGGAGGTTTAATGTTAGATTCTGATCTTCATACAATGCACACACACATTGTCATGTGAACAAGCTACATGTACCCATAAATTACATTTTTCACATTCTATCCACTCAACTACATCCTCTTGATTTTGATCATCTATTTTAAGACATACACCACAAACTTCAATCGAGTTTGACGTCATTAACATATTCTCCTTTGCTCTCTTCTCCTCCTCTGCAGTAGGCTTAGCCCATCTTGATAACGATACCCTCTTCTTCTTAGTACTTCGAAACCTTAATTGTTTCTCACTGTTTGAATTTGGTAGCGCTGGCCTTTTTCGAATTGGCAAAACTTGTTCTCTATTATTTTTGTCACGCAAATTTTCAGCTTTTAAAAGGCAAATTGCAGATGACAAATGTGAAACCACAGAAGAAATCGTATCGATATCATTACATGAGTCCATTAAAATCTGCATTTCTGAAACTTTCCTCCGAAACAGTTCCTTGCTTTCTAAAAGTGAACTTTCTTTCCTTGACTGTAAAAGTCTAGAATAATAGGCAAGCTGATTTTCTTCTTGTACAGCATCCTCATTTGGTGCTAGTGTAGAATGTTCTGTAAGTGATAAAGATGTTGAGTGATCTGTGGATAGATCTGCAATTGGTGATTCAGCTACTACTGTTGTATCGATGTTATCATGATCATTCTCATTTGACATTCCATTTCCTGCATTTCAGTAACCCATGCTACTATACTTGAATGATCATTTTGATGTTTCTCGATACTTTGAAGATTAAGTTTGTATTCAATGTTGTGAACATCCTGACGATTCATAAGATGCTCCCTTTCAATAGTACCAGTTACACTGTCTCTAATATCATCCAGTATTCTTTCAATTGTTACTCCTTCAGCTAGCTTAGCTGCAACAGCATTCTTTACTTTATCAGGTACTCTCAAATGACATACCTCTGGTTTGTGATTACTATGATGACTGCAATAAGTGACTTTAACCATCTTCGTAATAGTATCCTCAATCACTGTCATGTGTGCAGT
>NW_003546463.1:48324-68686 GCF_000090795.2 Amphimedon queenslandica | reverse complement strand
TCTTGTTTTTTTTAAATTTTTTATGTTCTTGTTTGTGTTGATTTTTTTATAATATTTATAATATGTTTTTAGTTGCAATTGTGATACTTGTTGATTTTATACAAACAGTAATTTTTTTATTATTGTTATGACTTTACAGCATTTATGAGAGACAGCAGTCACAGCATTAAATAGATATGCTGAAGGAATATCTACTATACTGATGACAAGTAAAATTAATACTATAGTCTTGACTTGAATCCTTGTTCAAGAAGCTCCATCTTCCCTAGCTATCTATTCCTGTTCTTCCTGATGTCAAAGTCATAATCATTGCATTATTATAACATTATATAATTGTTTTTTTAAATAAAATAATTCATTAAACACTTGATAAAAGAATAATATGTAAGATTAATACCTTCTTTTAGCTGGAAACCTCCACTAAATAATGCAATTGACTCCAAGCATAGCTAGCCTAGCTAGGTTAAAACATTGATTGCTTTTCCCAGTTCTGAGATCTGAGCATGCGCGACCACACCCAAATTTTGGAGCACATGCTTCTTTAATTAACAAAATGGCGATGGGAGGTAAGTTGGCCTGATACAGCAGTCATAACGTCACTTTTTCTTATCTTGGAGAATGATTTTAGGGGACATGGATCCGCGCATAGACTGTTGGAGTAGAGTGATGTAAGAATTATACTTCTAGCACGAGTCAAGATTGAGATACAGCTCGCCAACTGAATTGCCAGGACTTTCTTGATGATGAAGATGAAAAAAGGTGGCTGAACAAAACGGCCGGTTCGCCGATTTTTGGCTTTCCTCTTAGACTAGGTTTAGAGCCACGCTAGTGGTACCAATGGAGTCCTCTGGTCAAGATAAGGTCCTCTATAAAGTCTGGTAAGCATAGGAGCTCGTTTTCCCGGTATAGCAAGGCTCCAAAAGTCGTGGCAGCCATTTTGTTTGGGGGTGAATCCTACTTAGTAACGCTACTGCGTTACTAATAGCCTTTGGTTGTTGGCCAAATTTGATCAAAAATGACTAGGAGAAATTTTTTCGTTTTTATAATTTTTTCTGATACATATGCATGTTCTTATGTTATGTATTAACTTTAAGCTGATTCCAATCAAATTTGGATTTTTTATGAATTTTTAAAGTTACTAAAAAGTCAGGCCAACAATCAAAGGCTATTCCGCTATAGCCTTTTAAAATAAGACCAAATTTTTTCAAAAATGGCTAGGAGCGAATTCTTTATTTTTATAATTTTTCTAATTATACATGTACCTTTCTCAGAATTGTATAATTTAAGGAGACAATTTGTTAATGGGTATTTAACTTAACAAATTTTAGCAATTTTTAAAAGTCACTAAAGTCCGCACTAACTCTAATTTCTGATTAAATTACTAATAGTTAAACATTAAATGATCAAAAGCACTAAATAAAATACCACCTAAAGGGTCAGTATGATGAAATCGCTGATATAAGTATACGCTAATAATTGTCTCCTTGAAGTAGTTAAACACAAAAAGTATCACTTTATTCTTTTTATATATTTTTCTTAGGCTCAGTTGCTATAAAAAGCTCATGGTTTGGTAAACCGGACAGGGCAATACATTATAGCTACTCTCTCTGCCATGGAGATGAACTATCATTCTCAAGCTGTTGGAAAGTAACTCATTCTCTTTCTGAAGGAAGAAATATTTATAAAGACAGTCAGTCAGCAGGTGTCATTTGCCTCTCGTTTCCTCCAAGCTCGAGCATAATTTCATCTAACATTGTTTGTACTGTTACTATAAACTATATTAACAGCAGTAGTACTACTACAACCAGAGTTTCTAGTAGCAGGATAAGACCTAGTTCTAGCAGTGTGTTGACTAGTAGGGTATCATCTAGCTGTATAGTCAGTAGCAGCAGTAGCAGTATATTCTCTACCACCATTAACAGTGTATCATCTACTACTACCAGTGTATTATTTGCAGTTTCCAGTGAATTCTTTTATTCTACTGTTAAATCACCTACTAGTAGCAGGATGTCATTTCATAATAGTGTATCAGCTATCATCAACAGTGTTTCATCTTCAAGTGGTGGTGATAGACCCACACACAATCCATCATCTACTAGCTACACTTTCTCGGTGAGTAGCATCATGACTATTAGTAGCAGTGTGCAAACTAGTGCTCAACCAACAGTTGGATCAAATGCACAAAATAATTCACAGGCCTTTGGTTCTATTGGAGTTGTCATTGTTGTCCTTCTTGCTGTTCTTATAATTTTGGTATCTGTTATTGGGTAAGTTGTAGCATACAGTATAATAACTATAATTATTTGTGTTTATTATACAGATGTGCAGTAGTTGCATGGTGTTTGAGGACTAATGTAAAGAAAAAGAGATCAACAAATCGTTCTCTTCCAGTAATGCAAATGCCAAGTGCCCAATATCAGATGATTGCCAATCAATCTACTGATGCTGATCCTAAAGACAGTTCAGATGAGGAATTTCCAGGGACGTCTGAACAAGGAGCTTATGATAAAGAACCAGATGAGAAGGAACCACTGTGTGAATTGTCAGTGTGATTTTTGTATTGGAATTAATATGTTAATAGATGAGTTATAGTTGTCTTTTGTCCTGCTGTTACCTGAGTTTATACTATGTTCTTACTTTTTAAAAAAACTCCTTACTTTATTAGTTATTAGCAAAGTTACGCTTTCGAATTCATTGTTTCCATGATGACCCTCCTCACTTGATGACATATCTTTACGTCTAAACCAAGCAGCAAAGCATTTGTTCAAACAATGATCACACTTCATTAGTTCCAGCAATATTTGATTGCATGGTCCTAAATTTAACACAAACGTGCTGTGTCTGTGGGATTCAGACTAAGTTAATTTAAACTGGCATGTAGACTATAATTTTAAAAAACAGAATTCCAGTGCTAGGAAATACCGGATGCATTTAGTAGCGAGATGCATAGATCTATGATCTATCATACCATGGATAATAATAATGTATACACTCCCACTCATTTCTACCATTTTGGTTAAAATTTTTGGCCAAACAAAAATTCTTGATAAATTTGACAAGATTTTTGACTGACGAAAATTTGGAGCCATAAAGGACTATAAAAAACCAGCCTACCGTCATTGGGGTGGAGCCGTCCACCCAATTATATTAATCACTGTAGACCTCGCTGTAGACCGACCTCGGACTCGACTCCTTTATCTGGCAGCAACCTCCCGGCCGGTCTGAAAGTGCCACTGCCACAGTCAGCCAAATCCAGTATTTATGATTAAACTTTATAGTGAGATCTAAAGTTATCATGGCCAGAAAAGGTATATTAATATTCTGTATGTATGCCGCTAGCTATGATGTTATCCATTTACATTGTTGTAAAATCTAATCTAGATGTCATTTTAACTCTGGTTTTAATGTAAAATAGACTAATTGAGAGATCTCAGCATATGCAATTTTTTATAATTTGTGGCTGCTAAAAGGATGTCAGCAGTCCTTGTTGGCAGTCCTACAGGTTGGTTTTTACCTCCTGTGAAACTTGATAATAATAATAATAATAAAGTAGTCTCATGGGCCGACCCCAACCAGGCCTGCAGGTGTCAGCCCAAGAGGCTAGATAAAGGCAGGTCACTCACACTTTTGATTAAAAATTGACTGTATGCTGGCCTAGCGTTATATTAGCATCATAATTGTAAACCCACCTTAAGATTCATAGTCTTCTGTTTCCCTCCCACATGGTATGCCTCATCACTATTCATTAGCACACAGTTTATACAGATGATAATGAATACCAGTAATACATCTATAGCAAGAGTACATAATTTATGTACTCTTGTAGATAGTCATTATACACTGCCCACCCGCTCAAAAAAAAGAGAAACTATATAAATGTAATTGCTAATTTGAATTTAAGAAAACGAAGCTAAAGCTTGTATCATAGTGAAGCATGTGTCACATGGGATTAGGTCTTGGTGCTTAATTGGCTTGTGGTCAGGCAAAATTTGTATTCACTACATACTAATTAGATCTATGTGTGCATGTGTGTACATACATGTGTGTGAGTATGACATTTCTGGCCACACACAATCACACATTAGTTAGGCAACGGCCAACTGTCTAGTCATATTTATGAACCAGAGAAATATTTTGTGGGCTAACTACTTCATGAAGATTTATATACTGTATGTCAGTGGATAAGATCTTGCAGATTTCATGGGTAATTTTTTACCCACAAAAACTAATACCTTGGAAGTACTCACTAAGCATGCCAAGCACATGTCCTCATGTGTAAAAATGCAAAAAAAAAATTCCCTTTAAATCAAAAAATTAAGAGTTTTTTAAATTACAAAACTGCAGAATTCTATGCCCTCAAAATTTTTCATAAAATAATAACCATTATAACTTCCATTTGTAATACTATTCCTTTACTGGGGTGATATGTACTAAGGTTTCCAAATTCTCATACTACCAACAAAAGGTGACTATTTATACCCAAGTAAAGAAAGCATGCATAAGTGTAATGATCGATTGACTTGCATGCAATACTTGAAATTCTCGCATACAATAAATTTGATTCCAAAGCAAGTTATAATGACATTTTTAATTTCTGTAGGTGAATTCAAGATTATAGCTGAAAATTATCTCCAAAGATGTAAGTTACAGAAATTCTTAATGGTGATTTATCAAGTATAATAAAAGATTGTACGACATGGCTGTTTTTTAAGTCATATGTAAAGGAATATGCAAGTTTGCTACTTTATGAAAATGGCTCCACTGTTCTTGAATTCAGGGCTGATCAAAATGATTATGTAAAATACAGATATGAAATGGAGGTTAGCTATTGACTTTGCTCACACATGCAGTTTATACAATGTATATGTAGTCTTGTGTTGGTGTATATCTCAGAGTCGAAATGGATCATGCAAGAGCAAATTGGCCAACTGACATTAATCCTGAATGCTGCTTTACATTGATAAACCAACGTGAAGACAAAATTTTGTACCTTATTGCTGAAAATTCAAAAATTACACAGTACGTATAAAAAATAAAGATATTAAGTATTTTTCCATTTTTTATTATACATGTAGGAACTGGACTTGGAAATTGTCACAGTACATAAAAGTAAGTTTTATTTGTTGTGAAATATGAGTAATTTGACTTTGCAGGTCCCTCAAAATGCCAGAAAACCATTTAGCGAAGAATTTAGTATGAATTAGCTCTCTTTAATTTTTATTTCATTTGCATATATTATAGGTGTCAACAACTTAATTGATGTGTATAACCTTCTAATTGCTGAGCCATCACTCCTTTCATCTGAACCATCATCTTGGAAATTTTTAGGTAGAAACCTAGGACTTGCTGATAGCACACTGCAGAAAATTGAAGACTTCTATGACACTAAAGAAGATCGCCTCTATAATTGTTTATCAAAGTGGATAAGAAGATGTGATCAAGTCGATGAGAAAGGAGGGCCAACCTGTTATAAGCTTGTAGATGCACTAAGAAAAATAAACAACGAAGAGATTGCAGAAAGAGTTTTTGCAAAATTTAATAATAAAAGTAAGTATTAGCACTTCATTATAAACTTAATTGCCATCATCTTAATTGTTTTTGCAGTCAATGACCCTGTACTATAGTACTTGGTCTTTGACTTGATTTTTGAGCAACTTTAGAAATTCTTAAATCCAATTTTAGTTAGAATACTTCAAACTTCTACACTAGACATAAGTACATGTATGTGTATCAGAAAATTTTATAAAAATAGATAATTCTCTTCTAGTATTTAGCAAAATTTGGTCAACCTGTACTATTTACTCTTGGTACTATCTATTGATTTCATTTTTGAGCAACTTCAAAATTTTGTAAAAAATCAATTTTGGTCGGAATGAGCTCAAACTTTCTACACAACATAAGTACATGTATATGTATCAGAGAATGTAATAAAAGTAGAGAATCATAAAAAATTAATGCTTTACTTAATAGTAATTAAAGCAGTATTAATATCATTCTTTAGATGGCGAAGAAAAAGGCACATCGATTAAAGAAGGTATAATTAATTTTCTGCATGCATATTATAGCAGTAAAATTTAGATCTTTTATCTTTAATATTTTAGATGGTGAAGAAGGGAAAAACTTGCTGACAGAGAAAGGTAATTGAAGTAATGAATTGTACTGCTTTATTGACTGAAACAGGTTCTGTAGAGCCACAGGGTGAGTCTGGTGATGCATGTCTTCCGGCACCAGGTCTAGAGGACACTGCCGTACATCCAGGTCAGTTGGAGGTTGTTAATGATATGTATTATTTTTATGAACTTCTAGAGCAAAAAAGTCAACAATTGCTTGAAGAAACAGAAGAAAGTTTTAAAGGTCAGTTTCTGTAGTTGTTGCTATATATTCATAGTATAATTTTAGATGAAGAGAGTCAAGAAATCAGGCAGAGCCAAACAGAAGATGAGGTTAGCATCATTAGCATGCATATAAAATACTGATTAAAATTGAAACACATGAAAATTAGTGTATGCATAGCTTAAAACAAAATGAGCATTTTGCCCTTCAGTTTACATTGAAAGCATGATTCCGTTCACTTTTTAATTCATATTTTGTCACCCTTTCTTTCCTTATAATTTATTATTATATTATTAACTAATACTGTATGTATCACTGAGTCTATTGAAAAAAATGTTTTTGCATTTATGCATTTATAAACTAGAGGAAAAGGACTTGGACTCTTGCTGGACATGGGGATAAAACATATGAGCAAGCCCTTGCCAACTGTCAAAAAGATACCAAATTAAGGATGCTGATGGAAGCTGTTACTTATAAAATGCAGAATTCAAAAATGAGCTTTCTCGCAGAAATTAAATTTCTTTCCAACACAAAGATGTCTAGTCTTGTCACCATTAATAATGAAACGCCACACACAATGATGTATCATCAGTGCTTTATTGCCAGAGGACGGATATCAGGCTATCCCGGATTTAATGAAAGCATTGCTGCTAACAGCCATAAAAGCTATTCGTTTGAAAAATATTCATCTTTGTCATTAGATGGCTGTGCTGCTATGATTTTGCTCTCTGCAACCACTTGTGAATCTACTAAATGCTATTTTGCAGTTGCTTTCAGGAATTACCTAAAATTTGCAAGTTTATCAAGGAATAAAGCTGCTCTGCTTATTCTTAATGATGCAGAATCGATTGTCCAAATGTCAGATTCACAATGCTTCAGTAAAATCATGAGGAATAAAGATGAAAGTCCTAACTTTGAAGGATGCTACAAAGGTGACATTTATAAACCATCATTCATGCTAGCATCATTGGATCAATCAGAATGTCATGAGTTTCGAAATATTTGTTTTCGAATTGCAATGATTGATGGCACTCGTAGTCAAATAAATTTGACTGTGCTACATCCAGAACCTATTGGCTAAAATGTAGTGTAGGTCTAGGTAACTATAATTATATTGTTTTTAATATTTTACTTTTTAAAATTAATATTATTTTTTTTTGATAATATTTTGTATGGCCTGTAGCACCTAGCTAATCAGTACTGATGTGTTTGTAATTCTTACAATAATAATCATTTTAATTAAAATTTTTAAAATTATTTGCGTGGGTGGAAGGTGGCACATAAAGAAGCATAGCTGTAGACTAGTCAACTGTAGACTACTATACCATAGAAAGCTAACAATGGCAGCAAACCCTTCTTCCTTTGAAAACATTTGCACTAAGGAACTAAGTGAGTTAGTGACTATATCTATAAATATATATCAAGTAGATATATAAAGTTTAAATAAAATAAATTAATTTTTAGGTATTCATGAATATCATTCAGTTTATGATAGAGTGAAGTCTATTTCTGCTAGCTGGAAATCATTTGCAATTTCATTACGTCTACGAATAACTGACATTAATATTATAGAAGCTAGCTCTCATAAAAATGCCATTTCTTGTCTGCAGAAAGTTATTGCATGAGTATTGGCTAAAGAAAGATTATGATTATGAGCACTATAGTATTCCGTGCTGGAAAATGTTGTGTGTGGCTGTTAAAGAAGGAGGAGGTAACCCAGCATTAGCTGATGAAATAGCCCTTGAACACCCTCTATCAGCCACTACTGGAGGAGCTATTTCTTTAGATACAAGAGAAACTACTTATCCTCTATCTATACGTGTGGGTGGTTCTACTGATATCATTCATAATTACCAAGGAATGTCACCTAAGTCAACAGGTGAAAGCTGTATGTGCATGTATATTATACAATGTCATTTTTTTTAAATGTAGGAAGGGAATGTGATGCCAATGTTTCAGAACTAATTGAAGAGATTCATTCTCCATCAAAGAAATTACCTCCTTATAAACAAGCCATATCACCTGCAGAATCATCTAAAACCAGTCAAAGTAAAAAAACATGTAAGAGTAGTGACATGATACACAATTATATCATATCATGTTCATTTGTTACTGTGTATTTTTTATAGTGTATGTCTTTTATCCTCCATCACAACCTCCTAATAAAGGAGAAAATCTTCAAATAACAAATCAGCTACAGAAAATGAGCAATGAATTTACCACTCTCCTCTACAAGACAAGAAAGGCTCTTGATAGGCAGCATCTTCCTGACATCACTGAATACATTGAAGCTCATGTTGTGTCATTACTTAATCCAAATGATCAAACACCTGAAAACAAGGAGCTGGTGAGACAGGAATTTCATCACATTAAAGATACGCAGCAATTGTTCTGCATTCTTGAAAAATATGTGTCCTGGTTCAACTATTCATTTATACTCAAAATCGTTAAAGTTTTTCTTCAAAAGAACAAATCTCTGAATAAAAGTTGGTCTTCCTATGAAAGTAAAATCAAAGAATATTTCATGATGGGTGAAGGTCGAGCCATTCTATGTGTTGATGCTGTTGCATTTGGCCTCTCTGATATTCCTGGAACAAAAGCAATGATAATTAAAGTTGAAAGAGATGATTACACTTTTTATGATCTCGCTGCTATCTATCACCAAATTCCCAATGCTCTCAAAATTCCTAATGCTAGATTTTACTTCAGCTCTGTTATCATGGGGTGCTTAGGACTAAACTATCTCATTCCTAACTACTTATACTTCATATTCTTCCCTTTACATGAAGAGCAACTAAAAAACCTGGCATGTATTGATGGTATCTCTAAGCTGAAGTGTGGAGAATATTCTTATGATATTAATGAGGTTTGTAATCCACTGCTATGGTGTCAGTTTAGGTATTTTTGTATCACCTTTAGGTGTCACAGCAACAAGCACAGCGCAACATTTCTAACGTTGCCATTGGTAAATTCAATATTGTGTAAATATGTCATTACCTTTATATTCATTTTAATTAGATATGTGTGATCCATTATGGCACGAGAATACCAGTACACCATTACATGAAGCAGCTTGGAGAGGATTAAAAGATGAAGTACAATGGCTTCTTAACAAGTTTGGTTACAGCACATATCATTGTGGTCTTCATGGCTGGACTCCATTACACTCTGCATCATACGGTGGACACATTGAGATCCTTCAACTACTCATCCATCAATATGGTATTGATCCTAATACAGGTGATGATAATAGTGTATCTAGTTTACACATGGCATCCTATAAAGGCCACTTATCTATAGTACAATATCTAGTAGACACATGTCACGTTCCTCCTGATCAAACAGACAGTAGCAATAATACTGCATTACTATACTCAGCAATGGGTGGCCATTCTGACCTAGTGGATTCTTCATTGAGAGAAATTACAATACTTCTCAGATAAATTGTGTTAGTGCCTCTTTATCATTGTTAGCATGCCAAAGTGGAGAGTTAGCATTAGTCCAAAAACTTGAAACATTAAACCTCTTCTCACAAGACATGACTATATCAGGTTCTGGTATATTACATTATACTTGTCGTTCTATGAATAATAGAAGTGTTGAGCTTTTTAAGTATCTTTTACATCAATATCAATTATCCATTGATGTAAAGGATCAATATGGTAGGACTCCACTTCATATTACTTCGTGGCATGCTTTATCATCAGTTGTTGAGTATATTGTTAGTATTCAAGGTAATGAAGCATTATTAGTTACTAATAATGATGGCTACTCATGTTTAAACTATGCATGTAATGCAGGTATACACATTACAGCTGGTATTGTGTATAGCAAGCTTTTTGCTCAAAGTGACACATGCCATAAAGAGTGATGCTAAAGAGAAAGCAAGTGATAATGTATGTACTACACTGTGAATAAAAATTGAGGGCTCCTATTCATGACTAGCATTTATACTAATGCATTTGAGTTGATCTGCAATATTTTAAACAGAATTATTATCATAACACCGTACTACCATTGTAACCTTATCACCATTCTATAGTCTACCATATGCCACACACCAAATATACAATATATTTTAATTACTCATACACTATATAATTCCTTATTTAATATCATTCAGTACTTTTATTATTCTTATATGTCATTCTTATACTCATCTGATATTTCAATATTTTCATAGCTGAATATAAAAATCAACGACAAATATTTATGCCAGCTCACAAGCACACAATTAGACAGTGTTACTTGCTAGCTCTGTCAAAGTCTACTATTTAATTATGCACAAAATCATCATGTATATTTCATAATTTATACATACTTATGTAAATAACATAAGTACACAAATACGTGTAATGAAATTAAATATAATTCATAAACACTTTTAATTGAGTTGTAATGTGTTATGACTGGCACTATATACAAAAATTTAATTTTTAATTCAAATTAGCTTAAACTTCTTACATGGCATAAGGGCATCAATATGAATAGCAATTTTGAAATTTGTATAGTTTATGGTCTTAAATTAAAAATAACAATTTTAACCATATGCAAGTATGATCTAACTTTTTCCATGACATAAATCTGTATCATGCATATGAATTTGTTTTGTACATAAACTTGCTTTGTATATGTTTCATTACAATTTAGAAGGAAATGGATCATATGTCTTGTGGTGCTTTTAGCATTAGCATTATTAGAAGCAATTTAACTAAGCTTTAAAAATAAATTTAAAACTTAGTTCTAAAATAAAGAAAAGATGAGTTATATAGCCTTTCTGTTAGTTTCTAATAATCTTGATAATGATTAGATAAGGATTGATTTTAAGTGTGACAACAAATTTGATGAAGACATAATGTGAATTGTATGTCATGCATAAAATAAAGTAGTAATTTGTGAGTCTTTTTGATATTAAACTTCCTTTTGTTATTTGACAATGGCCAGTTACTACTGATATTAATGAACCACCTGTTGTTGTCGTACGTCCTGTTATGAAATATTTACTACTGATGTTGATATACATCAAATTGTTGACATTAATATATGAAATGTAGACTGCACAGCTTTTATCCACACATCCTGCTATATTGATGTCATTATTTTTTGTTTTAATAAAGTAATATGGTGGAGTTTTTAATTTCAAAGAAAATGGGTTGAGGTTACAAAAACTCCCTTTCCCCATATATTATGGAGAAAGGGAATTAAAGGGAGTTTTGTAACCTCAACCCATTTTCTTAGATCAATAATTACTTGTGTAAATTATCATAATCAAGCTATTTTTTATGGTACGTAGCCATAGATGTACAGTATTCTGAGATCTGATCCATGCAGAAGGTGTATATTTACCAAGGCTGTCAGTGTTTGGTAACTGTAGCATAAAAGGTACAAATCTTGTTACATTTCTGTTTATTGTCAATGTCAACTAAAAACATTTTAGTTCCATTAGTAACAATAATTATCTATCATTGAAGCATAACTCTCATGACAAACAATTTTGCTAGCATCTCCCTTTATATAATATATTCCCTTTCCATGTTTTGATTTAATTACTTTAAATGACTTGCTTTAACTCCCTCTCTTAATTTAGGTTATATGCTTTTTGGTAACCTCAATACAGAGCTTATCAGTTAGTGCATAAATACATGTTTGACTAAGCTACTTCTCATTAATATACTCATAATAATTATGTCATTATCACATGTAGATCCTTTCTAACCAAATTTGAACTAAATCTATCACTTTAATGTTACAATAATCTTAATAATTTCATACAACACTTTGATGCCTCAAACCCATGCTCTTTTTATCTACATTCTCCTTGCTCTTGATGTTTTACCTCTCCTCCTACCTCTAATTTTCACCCAAACTAACAAATTTATCTTTAACTTTATTATTACTACTAATTTAATTTTTACTTTTATGCTGGCTGCCTGGGTTGACCACCAGTGCTAAACTTCATTTACTGGTTTGCATTTTATCTTAATCTATTTTTATGTCAGTGCTGGAAAGTTATTAATAAATAAATAAATAAATAATGATAATATTAATAGTATGCAATCTGCTTTCAAATCATTCCAATTGATGTGGATGAGCATGTACAATTATTCTTTTTCCTTTTTAGTTTTTTAATTTCTGTCATCAAAACATCATTTCCCCTCATAAGAACAGGGTTATTTCTATAGCATATATGTAAGAAGTTTTTTGTGTTTACAATCCAAAGTAACATCCTTATTATTAAGCCATTAATATTAATAATATGCCATCAATTTGTTTAAAATCTTTGTTGTCTTATGAGATTATATTATTCATATTTCATATGTGATTCATATTTATGTACATTAAATGATCAAAGTTGACCTTGCCCACGCTTTGCATAGCTATTTGTGTTGTTGATGCATGATTGTTTTTGCTGTTTATATAAGGGCAATTGTTTTTACTGCTTCATGCTATAGCAGAAAAATGTCTTTGCTGACAACGGTTGCCTTCTTATTGAGTGTCAGTGAAGTTATTAGTCAATGTCCACCTTCCTCAGGTAAGACACTGGATGTGTATAATAACAACCATAGGCTTTTAATTTATAGGTATCTACCTGATGCATAATGGAGATTGCTATCCTAATGGATCATATTTTTATGATGATGACATTAGACCAGAACGACTCATATGTACATTACCTAGTGCTACTTTGACTGGTGGAGAATGGGTTACTCCTGATGGTTCATCCATTAATTGCTGTACTGATCCTCTTCGTTGTGATGTTGTATCTGCACCTAATGCTACAATCAGTCTTTACATACCTACAGGACAAGATATATCATCATCTGATGATGGATGGTATAAGTGTTGTTTACCCACTAGTTGTTCAGATCCAAGCACTAACATCATTTTTGCTAATATATTCAGTAAGTATGTTCTAATTCATTAATTGTTACCAGTACAAAACATGCTCTTCATGCAGGATGGGGACAAATTGAAGATACTACAGTTGACCTTCCTTTAGATGTTACAACTCTGCCTCAAACATATACACTACATGCCATTAAAATTGGCCATCAAAACCAACTCAATACAGATCATGCTGATTGGTTCTATGAGTCTAGTGGTACTAGTACTAAACTCTGCAAAGGATATAATGATGAGTACAGTTGTAGTATTGGCAATGGAATGAAAGTAAATTACGGCAATGGGAGATATGATCATACTCTTACTATTACTTGGAATGGAGAGAATATTGCTAGTGGGATATTATATAACAACAGGGATTTTGTATATAGGTTTTATTTAGAAGTTGGTCATGTTACAAGATATCGTTACATTACAGTCAAAGGTAACAATCTATCGCATTCATAACTGTGAATCTTCCATTCACATATAGTTCCAGCAACTGCTCCCTCTTCTCTTACTGTTGTCAACAAGACAGCTACCACTATCACTGTCAGTTGGACTGCACTTGATTCATCTGATGCTGATGGATATGTAGTCAGTCTCACTGACTCAGACACTGTGCAGACAGTACAGGTGGAGGGAAGTAGTAATAATGCAGTCACACTGAATGGACTGAGAGGAGGGACAACTTATAGCATCACAGTCAGAGCCTATCAACAATTACTGGGACCTGCTAGTAGTGCAATCAGTGTCTTCATTCAATGTCAGGAAGAAGGTACAACATATTTTGATTTTAATATAAATTGAAGTATTGTTTTTAGGTATAAATTTAAGATATAATGGAATCTGTTATTCCAATGAATCCTATTTCTGGGATAATAGTGTCAATGAAGCTACTAAAAATGTATCATGTGTGTTACCTGGTACTAGTCTAACTACTGGTCAGTGGGTTAGAGTTGCTGATCCTGATGATCCTGTTGACTGTAACAGTAATAGTGCCAGTGATCCTTTTCGCTGTACTTCTGTCACTTCACCTGATGCTACTCTCAATCTTTATCTTGCTCAGGGACTAGCAGATCAAGAAGGCTGGTACAAGTGTTGTCTACCCACTGATTGTTCAGATCCTGGCTCCAACATAATCTTTGCTAATATATTTAGTAAAAGGAAAATATATAATCAGTAATTATTGATGGAATAATTTTCATTTATATATAGGATATTCAGAGATAGTATCATTTACTGTTGCTGATCTTCCTTCTGATATGACAGTATATCCTCAGGAATACAAACTGAATTGTGTTAAAATTGGATTCTATCTTTATGGTATTAGTATGAGCATTGATAGTATTGCACTGGCTAATTACACTAATTGTGATGATAGATTTAATAATTATTGTTCTGGTACTGTGTTAGTTAGAAGTACCAACACCAGAAGATATACTGTTGCTATCACATGGGATGGAATGACTGTCAGTAATGGATCAATTAGTCAATTGACCACTGGAGATCAAATGTACCATTGTGTACTTGATAATCCTAGTGGTGCTGATAGAACACGTACTCTAACCATAAAAGGTAAATGAAAATGTCTATGAATACACATGCATTAATAATTATATTTATATCTTTTCTTTTTCTTTTAGTTCCAGCAACTGCTCCCTCTTCTCTTACTGAGGTCAACAAGACAGCTACCACTATCACTGTCAGTTGGACTGCACTTAATTCATCTGATGCTGATGGATATGTAGTCAATGTCACTAATGATACAGACACTGTGCAGACAGTACAGGTGGAGGGAAGCAGTAATAATACAATCACACTGAATGGACTAAGAGAGCAAACAACTTATAGCATCACAGTCAAAGCCTATCAACAATTACTGGGACCTGCTAGTAGTGCAATCAGTGTACAGACCTCAGGTATTGGTATTGCTACTGCACCTCTTAATGCACTTGTAACATTGTTGATGTATTTCTAGTTATTAGTTCAATCAATTGGGTACTAGTCTCATCTATTACACAACTCAATAACATTCAATATCGCTTTGATTGTATCACAACTACTACTAATATGATAAATCCTTTAACTGATGTTTACTGGTTAGTAAATGGAGTGATGAAGAGCAACTCAATATATACATCAATTGATGTCCTGACATACAACAACACACTACTGGTATATCCTGATCTACTGGAAGTGTTAGTTAATATTACCTGTATAGCAATGACTGGAGGATTTAACTACAGTCAATCTGTGATATTACATGGTATCGGGTTATACTTTAATCAATAGTAAATGCCTTTGTCTCCTTCATAGCTCCTAGTGGTCCTCCAAATAATGTGAGAGGGTTTATATTGAATGCTACTAGTATCAAAGTGAACTGGACCACTTCATCAGAGACTAATGGATATGTGATTGAGTATACTACTGGAGGTGTAACTAGGAATTTAGTATCTACCAGTGAAGATGAAATTGTACTAACAGATCTCTCACCAATGAGTACCTATACTATCAGTGTGTACTCATATATAGATCTTCCTTCAGTTAATAGTACAGTAACAGTGTTAAGATTTGATGGTGAGTTATTATCATTGAGAGAATGTATAACTGATATCTGTTCTAGTTCCTAGTAAAGTAACTAGTCTCTCATTATCTAATGTCTCAACCACTGGTATTACAGTGAACTGGACTATTCCCAGTAATGACAACTATGTAACATACTACAACATCTCCTATGCTCCATCTTGTCCCCAATTATCATCAGTGAATGAGACAGTCTCTGTTGATCCTCATCAGTCCACTACAACATACAGTTATACATTAATAGGTCTGTACAGTGGTATGAACTATACCATCACAGTGAGAGCTGGTAATGTACTAGGAGCATCAAATTCAAGTGTCATATCATCTAAAACATCATTATCAAGTAAAAATATATTACTGCTAAGTTTGACCATATTTCTTTACTAGTTCCTGTAGGTGCACCCTCATCTCTTCATGTTAATCCAAACACTAATAGGATTATGTGGAATGAGATCAATTGTTCTCAACTCACTGGTAGATTTGTTGAATATAATGTACTCATTGAAAATATATATCTCAATGAGCTGGTGTTTGGTGCAGTATACAACATTAGTGTAGCTGCTGTCAATTCTGTTGGAAGAGGTCCCTTTAGTGATCCCATTGTTGTAGAGATTGGAGGTATCTAATCATAATAATTGTGACATAATTGTGAATGAAACTCTCTATAGCTAATAATATTTGCGATACATCTAATGAAGGTGGTGCTGCTATTGGACTTGCAATTACTGTAGCTTTGTTGATGATTTTATTAGCTATTAGTCTTGTTGTCCATGTCTACTGTTTTATAAGGTATACTATTAATAAATACAAGAAAAATTATATTAATTTATAACTCATTTCTAAAGATTAATGTACCCCACTATTGT
The DNA here is from genome assembly GCF_000090795.2 of Amphimedon queenslandica. Lineage (NCBI taxonomy): Eukaryota > Metazoa > Porifera > Demospongiae > Haplosclerida > Niphatidae > Amphimedon > Amphimedon queenslandica. Next base: position 52,019 of record NW_003546463.1, on the reverse strand, counting down.
TCAAACAAGAACAACTAAATCCACTGCTAAAGATGAAAATAAGTTAGTGTGTTTAATGAACGGATATTATATGATTGTGTATGACAGAATTAATGAAGACATCACAATGAAAGAATGTGAATCATACTGTCTTCATGAAATAAGTAAAGAAGTGGTGTATGAGGAGTGTTTGCCTGCTGATGATCAATTTCCTGAACCTACTACTGAAGCATTATACAACTAATTGATGCATATACAACTACTGTCATTTTGTGAAATGAAATTTTAGTAATTTCTTTAATAAAGTTATTTTTAATATTTGATCATACATTTTATGTAATAATGATAATAACACAGGATTTTTAGGTTTAAAAGAAAATAGCACCATGGATAACAAACATTGTATTGGCGCCATTTGGCGGTTAAATTTAACGACCCGCCCATTTAATTTAACGTTGCTATAGTAACAGGCAGTAACTGAGTAAAGAAACAGGACGGCCACTCGGCCAGTATCAAAGAATTGAGTCAACTCTACTCAAATCCAATCACTCAGAAGTTATTGTGATCAATTCAGTTGAAGCAGGACACTTCTTGCTCCTCAAGTGAGTTCTGTTTTGAAGGTGGGCGATAATTAGAAATATATACATAATATCCCTCCGTAGGATGGCCCATCTAAAAGTGACAGCTCTCGCTTGGGCTCCTAACAACAGCAAACTAGCAGTGTGTACTGTGGATAGGATTGTACTCCTCTTTGATGGGCATGGGGAGAAGAGAGACAAGGTTTCAACAAAGCCTGCCAACCCTGACGTAAGAAAAAGACTTTATTATTTAAATAATAATTTTGGGATGCCTCCACCCATAAAATGGTATTATTTTGTGGGGCCCATTTAACATTTGAAAAAGTGGTACATGTTAATTTCGATGATATATTTTTGTTTATTTATTTGTATGGTTGTATTTAATATTTTCCTTATTGTTATTATTATACAGTTAGGTAAGAAGTGTTATCAGGTTACTGGTCTAGTGTTCTCACCAGACTCCACTAAGATTGTTGTTGGACAGTCTGACAATATCATATTCGTTTATAAGATAGGAGAGCAATGGTAGGTGGGGTAATGTCTTTATTTTATTTACTCCTTTATGAAATGTGAATGTACTACATGTATTATAATGTATGTGTACATGTATGTACTTGTAAAATGCTTTGACTTTAAATGTATTCTATACATGTACATGTACATATTTGTTTATTTTTGATCTATACCAACAGGGGAAATAAGAAAGTCATTTGCAACAAAATCATATTACAAGTACAGTACGTCCTCGATTATCAGAACACTTTTGTGTACTTCTATTGGGAGAGATGTTCGGATAGCTGAAATAGTCTGAATAAGTGAAATGCAGCGCAGAATACAGTAGGCCGACCTATCCTGTACTTTTTTGAAGAATAAATGTGCATGACTTTCCTTTCTCTAACTCGCAAACCATCTCAGGCTTCTCTTTAATGGCCTTCCTCTTGGTTAAGCTCTGTGAAGCTCCTTGCTGCAGTAGCCATTTTAACCGGTTATTAATAATTTAACTAGTCTGAGCATGCGCATTAGAGACAGCCATGCATTTGGATAAACGAGGGTTCGGATAAAAGAGGTACGGATAATCGAGGACGTACTGTAAGACCCTTTATCCTATGTACACATGTACATATACAAGTACCCTTTTTTCTGAATTCTAAATTTTTAATACCATACATTTTCTCTTTTTAATCTTCCTCTTATTATCCATTCCCCCCCTCTCTCTTTGTCCCTCTCTCTCCCCCCCCTCTCTCTACCACAGAGTGCTGTCACTACCCTTATATGGCCTGTACAGCAGCCAACCTTTATATTTGGTTTAGCTGATGGCAAAGTGAAGCTTGGTAATGTAAAGGGGAGCAAGTCACAGACCATTTATTCATCAGAATCTTATGTGGTATCACTTACTTCAAGGTTTGACTATTTATGCATATTTGCAGCATATACAATAAATATACATGTAGTGTCAACTGAAAAAACGTGATGTTTCATGTAACATGATGAAATACATGTATACATGCATATTTTAATTTTTGTTCTTTTACTGTATAGCAGGAAATTTTGGACGGAATTAAATTTGGCGAATTTGGCGTTTTGATAGCCATTTGCCAAAATTAAATCCACCATTTTGAGCCATTATACGCATGCTCAATGGCACGTGGCCACCAATTCGCCAAATTAAAATCCGCCAAATTAAAACCTGCCAATCACCAAAATTTAGCAATTCGCCAACTTTTAGTCCCTCCAAAATTTCACGCTATACGGTACATAAAAATGAAAACATGCATAAAACATGTCTGAAAACTTGTTACATGTACATCTATGTTTGAAGGTTGAATATAGGCATGTACATGTAGGCATGCATGTAGCATAATCATACATAATGTTATCTATTTTTTGTTTAATTTCAGTCCTTCAGGTCAAGGTATATTGTGTGATCATGCTGATGGTACTATAGTGAGATACACTTTTGATAATGACAGTGAACTGAGCAAAGTACTTGTTATTTATGTAGAATAACCTGTGCATGATTATTGACAAAATATTGTTCAATACATGTACATGCACTGTTGTACATGAGTACGTGTACGTGTGGATTATAGCCTCAATGCTTTTAATTGTATACTGTATATTAATTATGGTAATGTACTTGTAGTTGTATTAAAATGTATTTTATTGGTAGGGTCCAGTTTGTAAGCACAGTTGTTCTCCCTATGCTCTCTCCTGGTCATTGACTAGTATTGTTGCTGCTGGATGTGATAGGAGAATTATGGTATACAACCACTCTGGTGAGATTATATTAATTATACACATGTACATTTATGTATCTTCTTAATAGGTTTTATATCGGGAGTTGTGCTATTAATATTACCAAGCGCTAGCGCTTGGTATGTAGGGTTGAGTTGGACGAGCGCGCCCCCAAAATGGCTGCCATCCCAGAAGCATTGAGCCTGTGTAAATCTTCAGGAATTTTTTATAGCTTATCTGACAGTCAAGATTTCCTTTGTAATTTTATTGAAACAGGTTAGTCTTATAAAAAGTAGCTAAAAACTTCCACAAGATAGTTTTACGGCAATGAATGCATGCATGCCTGCATGCACCAAATGTTCAGGTTTCTCCTTCTTCTTCTTCTTCTTCTTCTTCCACAGTTAAGGAAGAACTAGTCCTACAGTTTTTATCCTAGAAAGATAATTTTTGCACCATTCTGTTGCGCTTAAGGGACGCTAGTGCAGTGTGGTTTGGCATTTAGATTCTCCAAAATGATTTCTCGTCGTTATTTTCAAGTACACAGTTGATTCACCAAGTGGTTGGACGCCATTTTGATGCAGCCAACTGCGCATGCTCAGTAACATTATAATGGCTAGCTGGAGCTGGAAGAGCCTTTTACAATTACTGACGGTACTTACTGACTGATTTGTGATGAGATTAAGATGATGTGCGTACCTAAAGACACGACTATCTACTGACACCACTCGCTTCAAGTGAGAGAAATTATTCTAAATAAACATCAATAATTTTATTCTTTAGTTACTATGACTACACTGACTTCTGTGTTTATGATTTATGTATGTACTTCATTTTACTTAATCTCTTCTAGTAAAGGTAAGTATATAGAGTAAATTGTTGGTTTTATGCTGAGTAAAGCATTCT
>NW_003546463.1:47003-48314 GCF_000090795.2 Amphimedon queenslandica | reverse complement strand
CAAGGTTTGACTATTTATGCATATTTGCAGCATATACAATAAATATACATGTAGTGTCAACTGAAAAAACGTGATGTTTCATGTAACATGATGAAATACATGTATACATGCATATTTTAATTTTTGTTCTTTTACTGTATAGCAGGAAATTTTGGACGGAATTAAATTTGGCGAATTTGGCGTTTTGATAGCCATTTGCCAAAATTAAATCCACCATTTTGAGCCATTATACGCATGCTCAATGGCACGTGGCCACCAATTCGCCAAATTAAAATCCGCCAAATTAAAACCTGCCAATCACCAAAATTTAGCAATTCGCCAACTTTTAGTCCCTCCAAAATTTCACGCTATACGGTACATAAAAATGAAAACATGCATAAAACATCAGACATTGCACGTGTATACACGATACACGAGTATTTAGACGAAAAACAGGTCTTCTAGTACATACAAGTATATACATGAACCAAAAATAAGTAGACGGAGTTTAAGGAGACGATTTTCATGTATTTATATTAACTATTAATAATTAAAAGGTGTGTCTACGTAGCAGTCAAAATGGCAGTTAGTTTCCTTAACCACGGATCTTTGATGGTCTTTTTAGTCCTTCTAGCAATAGCAGATGATGAAAACAGCAATAGAAAAGGTGATGAAGACATTAGCCTTTCAATGATTCAACATTTAAGTACAGGATACATGAAAAGTAAGCGAAAAATTACCAAAATATAGATGAATTTGGGAAGCAATAAGTAAATGTACATACACGAAAATTTGCCAATGAATACAAGTACATACACGACTTGCTTTTTTCAAAATACAAGTAAATACAAGTACACGAAAATTCCAGTAGACGTGCAATGTCTGTAAAACATGTCTGAAAACTTGTTACATGTACATCTATGTTTGAAGGTTGAATATAGGCATGTACATGTAGGCATGCATGTAGCATAATCATACATAATGTTATCTATTTTTTGTTTAATTTCAGTCCTTCAGGTCAAGGTATATTGTGTGATCATGCTGATGGTACTATAGTGAGATACACTTTTGATAATGACAGTGAACTGAGCAAAGTACTTGTTATTTATGTAGAATAACCTGTGCATGATTATTGACAAAATATTGTTCAATACATGTACATGCACTGTTGTACATGAGTACGTGTACGTGTGGATTATAGCCTCAATGCTTTTAATTGTATACTGTATATTAATTATGGTAATGTACTTGTAGTTGTATTAAAATGTATTTTATTGGTAGGGTCCAGTTTGTAAGCACAGTTGTTCTCCCTATGCTCTCTCCTGGTCATGA
>NW_003546463.1:36515-45227 GCF_000090795.2 Amphimedon queenslandica | reverse complement strand
TTGAGCCTCTGTTGGATTTGAACCTATGAAATGAATTCAAACAAGCCCCTGTAGGGTTGCTGGTTTGAAAGTATAAAAGGAACTCAAACAAGCCCCTGTAGGGTTGCATCACCTTTGAAACACTAACATGTCAACCCTACACTGCAGGTATGGCTATAGCAGCACTGATGAGTATTGCTATCAATGCTTATATAGTGTGGCAATTAAATGCTTGAATGAGCATTATGGTAAATTTTGTGCATGCCTATTGCCTAGAGCAATGATGATGATTGGACAATTATACGTGCAGTGTAGGGTTGACATGTTGGTGTTTCATTTGGACACCTCATTCATATCATTAACATCAAACAGAATTATTCATGAATGGTTTAAATTCATTTCATAGGTTCAAATCCAACAGAGGCTCAACCCTACACTAAATAATTTTTTAAATTTTTTTGTTCTAGTTGTACATTGTTTGTGTGTAAACTGTGTATGACATTTACATGTACACATGTACATGCACCGTATAGCCGGTAATTTTTGTGGGTTGCAAATTTCATAGATTTCGTGGATTCCTTCCGGATTTGCAAAAATAAAATCCGTGAATATTAATTTTATACGGTACTCGCATGGCACACATGGTAGAATTTGCAAAATTAAAATCTGCAAATTGGAATTTTAGTAGATTTCGCGAATTATAGGACCCACAAAAATTACCGGCTATACGGTATTATGATTATTATTACAGTGGTACATGTAGGTAAGCCTATTCAACAGTTTGACTATTCAAAGGAAGAAGATGAGAAAGAGTTTATGTGTTCAGCGACATCTCCTAGTGGACAGACTGTTGTACTGGGGAGCTTCAACAGGTGAGAACAAGGACCTGTTTGTTCTAAACTAATTTGTTTTATGTTATTTGACAAAAATTGCAAGGAAAGAATTTTTGTGTTTTATATTTTTTTTCTGATACATATGCATGTTCTATCAATTTTGAGCTGATTTTGATCAAATTTGGATTTTTAATGAATTTTTGAAGTTATTCAAAAATCGGTCCAACGACCAAAGGCTATACCGCTGTGTAGCCTTTGGTAAAAAGACTAAATTTTGTCAAAAATGGCTAGGAGAGAATTCTCCATTTTTTGTAATTTTTCTGATACATTATACATGTACATACCTCAGAATTGTATAATTAAACACAAAAAGCATCACTATTCTTTTTATATTTTTTTTCTTAGGCTCAGTTGCTATAGAAAGCTCATGGTTTGGTAAACCGGACAGGGCAATACATTATAGCTACTCTCTCTGCCATGGAGATGAGCAATCATTCTCTAGCTGTTGGAAAGTAACTCATTCTCTTTCTGAAGGTGCCTCTCATCTCCTCCAAGTTTGAGCATAATATCATCTAAAATTGTATGTACAGTTACTATAAACTATATTAACAGCAGTAGTACTTCAACCAGAGTTTCTAGTAGCAGGATATGACCTAGTTCCAGCAGTGTGTTGACTAGTAGGGTATCATCTTCTAGCTGTATAATCATTAGCAGCAGTAGCAGTATATTCTCTACCACCATAAACAGTGTATCATCTACTACTACCAGTGTATTATTTGCAGTTTCCAGTGAATTCTTTTATTCTACTGTTAAATCACCTACTAGTAGCAGGATGTCATTTCATAATAGTGTATCAGCTATCATCAACAGTGTTTCATCTTCAAAAGGTGGTGACAGACCCACACACAGTGCATCATCTACTAGCTACACTTTCTCTGTGAGTAGCATGATGACTAGTAGTAGCAGTGTGCAGACTAGTGCTCAACTAACAGTGGGATCAAATGCACAAAATAATTCGCAGGTCTTTGGTTCTATTGGAGTTGTCATTGTTGTCCTTCTTGCTGTTCTTATAATTTTGGTATCTGTTATTGGGTAAGTTGTAGCATACAGTATAATAACTATAATTATTTGTGTTTATTATACAGATGTGCAGTAGTTGCATGGTGTGTGAGGACTAATATAAAGAAAGAAAGATCAACAAATCGTTCTCTTCCAGTAATGCAAATCCCAAGTTCCCAATATCAGATGCTTGTCAATCAATCTACTGATGCTGATCCTAAAGACAGTTCAGATGAGGAATTTCCAGGGACGTGAACAAGGAGCTTATGATAAAGAACCAGATGAGAAGGAACCACTTTGTGAATTGTCAGCGTAGTTTTGGTAATAAATTATGTTAATAGATGAGTAATTAATACTTGTTGTTTTTGTCCTGCTGTTACTGTGTTGTAATTGAGTTTATACTAGATGTTGTTACTTTTTGGAAAATCCTTACTTTATTAGTTATTAGCAATGTTACACTTTTGAATTTTTTCTAGTTCATTGTTTCCATGATGACTCTCCTCTCTTGATGACATATCTTAACATCTTAACCAAGCAGCAAGGCATTTGTTCAAACATAAACTACAGTCGTCACACTTCCTTAGTTTCAGGTTTAAAATGATAAAAATCAATATTTTACTGCATGATGCTAAATTTAGCACAAACATGTATGATAACTTTTTAAAATGTTTTTTGAGTGCTGTGTGGAATTCAGACTAAGTTAATTTAAACTGGCATATAGACTATAATTATTAAAAAATCAGAATTCCAGTGCTTGGAAATACCGGATGCATTTAATAGCAAGATCTATCATACCATGAATAATAATAATAATATACACTCCCACTATAATTTAATCATATACAACATCATTATGCATATCCATGCATAATTTATACATACTTGTAGATGACACATAATCTCACAAGTATGTGTAATGAGTGTATCAACTCAAGAGCACTTTTAATTGCACCATGTACAAAATTTAATTTTAATTCAAATTAGCTTAAAATTGTTACATGGCATAAGGGCATCAATATGCATCAAAAAATGGAATAGCAATTTTAAATTTTGTATAGTTCATGGTCTCAAATTTTTGAAAATCAATTTTAATTGAGTTTGCTCTAACTTTCTCCATAACATAATTATCTATATCATGCACATGAATTTGTTTTGTATATAAACTTGCTTTGTATATGTTTCATTATAATTTAGAAGGAAATGGATAATATGTCTTGTGGTGTTTATAGCATTAGCAATGATTAGAAGCAATTGAGCTATGCTTTAAAAATAAATTTAAAACTTAAATAGTTCTAAAAAAAGAAAAGATGACTTACGTAGCCTTTCTTTAAGTTTCTAATGGTGTTGATAATGATTAAATAATGATTGGTTATAAAATATGACAACAAATTTGGTGAAAAAATATGTGAATTGTGTCATTTGTGAGCCTTCTTGATGTTTGTTATTCGACCATGGCCAGCTACTACAATTTATTAGGATTAATATAGTTCAAATGTACTTAAAGTTACACAGTACTTATGCTAACTTTACATAATTATACATATTTAACTTGTTCTACTGATTAACCTGTTGTATTACAGTTTGTATTGATGTATAGTAGATGTTGCTTCAGTTTTAATATAGTAATCACTAAGCAGAAAATTTTGAATAAAAACTAAGAAATTAATAATGCTAATGACTTTTCAATATGTATCATAAAATGTAATAAAAATTTGGGGGATTTTGGAGCCATTTTTTGGAAAACCATGGGCTTCAGTCTTGATTCTTTTTCAGATTTTGCTTGATTTTTTTAAATGGCCATAACTTTAAAGATTTGAAGTAGAAATAAGCTCAAACTTTCTATATAGCATAAGATCATCGATAATGTATCAAAAATGGAATAAAAATAATGCATACAGAGAACCATTAGTCTATACTGTTGATTCGCTTCTATTTTTCTTCTTCATACAAACTACTGATTCAATGATGCATTTAACTGGGCAAACATTGAAGTTTACTTTGTTCCAGCAATGTTTATGTTATACTTCACTTTTCATTAGCTTAACAATAAACATTTTCTGTTTATTTTATAATCAGGAGTCACATAATGTACTCCATAATGCATGTACATAGTGATTGCATTGTCACTGATATGCATAGTGTACAGTCAGTTTATGTTATTGGCCTCATCCGCACTTTGACAAACACTCAGTGTTTTTCAATAGATAGTTCCTTGTTTACCTAAGACCAGATCAGGAAAGATAATGTGACGTATTTTGAGAAAAATTGCTAATAATTTATTGAGGGGTTAGGAGATGTGTCTACTTTTGCTAATCCACCAGTAGCAACATGTACTCTTGCCAGTAGTTAATGATATTATGCAGAAATGGTTGAAGGAAGCAGCAGCCATACAATCAGAACAAACTGAACAATAACCTACAGCTACTGCTGTATATACACACAATCTATGCATACACTGATCTACTGATCTCTCTAGCTGTTTTTAATTATTAATTATTGTGCATGCAATAATTAAACTATCCATTGTCTTGAGATTAATCCACCTGCTCTTTTTGTGTATAAATATGTTATGTTTAAAGTCACCAGTTAGAGTAGGAAATACATTATTATCAGACAATGGATAGATTACTGGTATCAAGACTTATGCTGCTATTGTTGGTTTGTCTATTAGTTCTTACTAATAATGGATTGTGTGAATGTCCTCCTAGTAGTGGTATGTTAATGTGTCTTGTGTTTATATCTCACTACTTTACAGATATATATCTGATGCATGATGGGAACTGTTTTACTAGTGGATCATATTTTTGGGATAATAATATCAATGCAGTTACTGAAGCTATATCATGTGTGTTACCTGGTACTAATCTAACTACTGGTCAGTGGGTTAGAGTAGCTGATCCTGATGATCCTGTTGACTGTGATAATACTAACGATGATCCTTTTCATTGTACTTCTGTCACTTCACCTAATGCTACTCTCAATTTTTATCTTGCTCTGGGACTACCAGCAGCTCGAGAAGGCTGGTACAAGTGTTGTCTACCCACTATTTGTTCAGATCCTAACACTAACATCATCTTTGCTAATATATTCAGTAAGAGGAGACTATAATCACAGTTACTGATGTAATAATTTTTATTTGTAGGATTTGCAGAGATAGAATCATTTACTGTTGCTGATCTTCCTTCTGATATGACAGTATATCCTCAGGAATACAAACTGAATTGTACTAAAATTGGACACTATGGTTATGCTATTAGTTTGAACATTGGTAGTACTGCACTGGCTAGTCATACTAGTTGTGATGATCGATATAGTCCTTGTCCTGGTACCGAGTTAGTTAGAAGTAGTAACACAGTAAGATATACTGTTAATATCACATGGGATGGAATGACTGTCAGTAGTGGATCAATCAGTCAATCAACCACTGGAGATCAAATGTATCAGTGCAGAGTAGCAGATCATCCTGATGCTAATGCAATTAGAATACGTACTGTAACTATAAAAGGTAATTCCTAAGTTAATCATACTAGTTACATTTTTCCACTCATAGTTCCAGCAACTGCTCCCTCTTCTCTTACTGTGGTCAACAAAACAGCTACCACTATCACTGTCAGGTGGGATTCATTTGATGCTGATGGATATGTAGTCAATGTCACTAGTGACACAGACACTGTGCAGACAGTACAGGTGGAGGGAAGTAGTAATAATAGATTAACAATAGAGGAGTTGGAAGTAAACACAACTTATAGCATCACAGTCAGAGCCTATCAACAATTACTGGGACCTGCTAGTACAATCAGTGTCTTCATTCATTGTCAACAAGAAGGTATTTTGATTTGAATTAATACAAATGTAATTATATTAATTTTCAGGCATCTATTTAGAGCATAATGGAAACTGTTATTCTAATAGATCATATTTTTGGGATAGTAGCGTCAATGTAGTTACTGAAGCTATATCATGTGTGTTACCTGGTACTAGTCTAACTACTGGTCAGTGGGTTAGAGTTGATGATCCTGATGATGATCCTGTTGACTGTAACAATAATAGTGACAATGATCCTTTTCGTTGTACTAATGTCACTTCACTTGCTACTATCAATCTTTATCTTGCTCAGGGACTACCAGCAGCTCAAGAAGGCTGGTACAAGTGTTGTCTACCCACTGATTGTTCAGATCCTAACACTAACAGCATCTTTGCTAATATATTCAGTAAGAGGAGGCTATCACTTACTAATTAATAATTTTCATTTGTAGGATTTGCAGAAATAGAATCATTTACTGTTGCTGATTTTCCTTCTGATATGACAGTATATCCTCAGGAATACAAACTGAATTGTACAAAAATTGGACACTATGGGTATGGTATTAGTGTGAACATTGGTAGTACTGCACTGGCTAGTCATACTACTTGTGATGATCGATATAGTCTTTGTCCTGGTACCGAGTTAGTTAGAAGTAGCTACACAATAAGATATACTGTTAATATCACATGGGATGGAATGACTGTCAGTAGTGGATCAATCAGTCAATCAACCACTGGAGATCAAATGTATCAGTGTGTACTAAAAGTCCCCGATCAACCTACTAGAACACGTAATATATCTATAAAAGGTGACAAATTATATATGCTCAATCCTAAAATATGCAGTATATTTTAGTTCCGTCAAGTGCTCCCTCTTCTCTTACTGAGGTCAACAAGACAGCTACCACTATCACTGTCAGTTGGATTACATTTAATTCATCTGATGCTGATGGATATGTAGTCAATGTCACTAATGACACAGATACTGTGCAGACAGTACAGGTGGAGGGAAGTAGTAATGATACATTAACAATAGGAGGGTTGAAAGGAAACACAACTTATAGCATCACAGTCAGAGCCTATCAACAATTACTGGGACCTGCTAATACAATCAGTGTATTAACTAATTGTTTTGGTAACTTGTTAAAATGATATACACAATAAATGTATGTTATTCTATCATATAGGTTTGTATTTGCTTCACAATCAACAGTGTTATTCTAATGGTTCTTATTTCTGGAATACAAACATCACTAATGCCACTAAACTAGAGTGTATACTTTCTAACAATATCCTCACTAGTGGTGAATGGGTTCGAGTAAAAGGAAATATTTCCATTAATTGCCATAATAATAGTGAGACTGATCCATTCCTCTGTACTAATGTCACTTCACCTGATGCTACTCTCAGTCTATACTTACCTAATAATAGTAATTTCTCAACCAGCAATGAAGGACTTTACAAGTGCTGTCTGCCCACTGATTGCTCAAATACGAACACTACCATATTTGCTAATATATTGAGTAAGTAGTAATTATTAATACTGTATGATCCTTACTCATGTGTGTATAGGGTCCATTGAGATATCGTCATTCACATTTAAGCTATTTACTGATATGACTGTATTTCCTCAGCAGATTACATTGAACTGTGTTAAAATTGGAACTGAACACTTTAACTACAACTTGTATTTTAAACTTGGGCTCCTTAATATAGCTAGTGCCATCAGCTGTAGCAACATGATGACAAACTGTACTGTAGGGAATAGAGCATTACTTGAAAATATCAATAATTATGCATATCTTCATTCTGTTAATCTTACTTGGGATACTGCTGCAGTTAGTAATAGTTCAAGTTCATTTAATAAATCATCAAATGGTGATCTTGAGTATCAATGTGAAATTATTATTGGGGAAATATCCAGTCTTCAAACTGTAATTGTAAAAGGTAATAATTAATAAATTATTTGTATAAGACATTTATATTTACTTACATTCATTTAGTACCAGCAACTGCTCCCTCTTCTCTTACTGTGGTCAACAAGACAGCTACCACTATCACTGTCAGTTGGACTGCACTTGATTCATCTGATGCTGATGGATATGTAGTCAATGTCACTAATGACACAGACAATGTGCAGACAGTACAGGTGGAGGGAAGTAGTAATAATACATTTAGAATTGAGAGATTGGAAGGAGGAACAACTTATAACATCACAGTCAGAGCCTATCAAGAATTACTGGGACCTGCTAGTAGTACAATCAGTGTCTTCACTCATTGTCAGCAAGAAGGTACCGGTATTTTTAATTTAACTTGAATTATTATAAATATACATGTATGTCTATAATTGATTTGTAGGCATTTATTTAGCACATAATGAAAACTGTTATCCTAACAGATCATATTTTTTGGATAGTAGTGTCAATGCAGTTACTGAAGCTATATCATGTGTGTTACCTGGTGCTAGTCTAACTACTGGTCAGTGGGTTAGAGTTGCTGATACCGATGATAATCCTGTTGATTGTAACAGTAATAGTGACAATGATCCTTTTCGTTGTACTAATGTCACTTCACCTGATGCTACTCTCAATCTTTATCTTGCTCAGGGACTATCAGCAGATCAGGAAGGCTGGTACAAGTGTTGTCTACCCACTGATTGTTCAGATCCTAACACTAACATCACCTTTGCTAATATATTCAGTAAGGGGAGACTATAATTACTTACTGATGTAATAATTTTCATTTGTAGGATTTGCAGAGATAGAATCGTTTACTGTTGCTGATCTTCCTTCTGATATGACAGTATATCCTCAGGAATACAAACTGAATTGTACTAAAATTGGATACCATGAATACAATATTAGCATGAGCATTGGTAATACTACAATGGCTAGTTACACTGATTGTGATGATCAAATAAATAATGCTTCTTGTCCTGGTACTGTGTTAGTTAGTAGTATCAACATAGTAAGCTATACCATTGCTATCACATGGGATGGAATGACTGTCAGTAGTGGATCAATCAGTCAATCAACCA
>NW_003546463.1:24127-29456 GCF_000090795.2 Amphimedon queenslandica | reverse complement strand
GCTAGCACTTGCTCCAACTTTGACATTGATTCCAATACAAATTCCAGCCATTCACTACTTCATTATGCATCTTGGAGTGGCAGTATATTGCTAGTGAAAGCATTAGAAAAATATAATATCAATTGTACAGTCAATAATGTTGCTATGTCCCTAGTACATCATGCTGCCAGGTCAGGCTCTACTAGTGCATTAAGCTATATCACACTTCAGTATTATCTCACTAATAATGATATTGATACTTATGGCCGTTCACCACTAGTCTACTGCTGCCAAGCAGGCAGTATTAATTCTGTTAAATATGTTATTAATAATCATATAACAGTGATCCTAATATCACTGACTGATAAAGATGGCATGACATGTTTTCATATTTCTTGTCGTAATGGCCATATTAATGTCACTCAATATCTCATTGAGGTACAGCATTGTGATATTAATAAAACAGATAAAGTAGGACGCATGTTAGTACATCATGCTGCATGGAGTGGTAACTTGATTTAGTTCAGTACCTTAGGCTTATTTACCAAACAAGGTTTGTCTCCTACTGCAGTTGATAAGAATGGCCGCACTGCTTTACATTATGCCTCTCTGTCTCTTAACTTATCACTTGCTATATGGAATTGATAACTACCTATCAGTTAGATCCTCATCAAGCTGACAGTAATGGCAAGCTACCAATTCATTATGCTGCTGAATCTGGGGATATATTACTACTGGAATCATATATGAAGGATTATAAGTGTAGTTTGATCCTAACAGATAAAAGTCGTTGGAATATATTTCATTATTCATCATTTGAAGGTCATACTCATTTTATTAAGCATATCACCAGTCAGTATCCTGAATACATTGGTTTACTACAATCTATTAACAGAAAGGGACAAGTACCATTGCATTATGCTCGTAAGAGTGGTAATATTCAATTGGTGACGTTTCTAAAAGATGCCATAAAGAGTGATGCTAAAGAGAAAGCAAGTGATAATTCTATTATTTTGTCGTGAAGTAACTTTATCACTATGCATTGATTTGCGGCGCTAAAATATCATTTCCGCCATTTTAATCATTAGATCTGTTCGTCAATAATAAAGGCTGGTTCAAGGTAATTTTATGCACGCTGGCTCTAGTTCCCATTGTCTTTAAAGCACTGGAAAATGCTGAAATAGAGGCTGAAATGATTGTCAGGTGAGTTGAATAACTTTCTTAAGACACTTAGCAGTAATATGAGACATCAGGGCTTAAAGAATTCTCTAATTCCAGCCATGAGGGGGGGCGGGTGCTGAAGCCCCTTTTTAGTCGGGCCATATTGAGCAAGGGAGTTTTTGTAACTTCAACCCATTATACATATGTAAATTATTATAATCAAGCTATGTTTTATGGTACGTTGCCTCTTTCCTGAGGAAAAAGAATTAACTTAATAGAGGATATGCGTGCTAAGTATATTCATTGCAAAATAAATGTATTCATTGCATACCGTAATAACTTTCAAGAAAAAAAATTAGTTCGTTGGATGTCAACTTTCCATTGGCAGCAATGGAGAAATGATAGAAAGAGGCTTGGTACCAAGAAACCGCTCTATATTTCTTGACAGCAATCTTTCAGGTGACTAATAGACCCCATTAGACCCTCAGGATGCTTTCTAAGCTTCCGAAAAAGGCCTCAAGAAGGTAGCAAGGCAAGAAAATGTGTTTTCCCCCATTGAACTCTTAATAAACTTGACGTCCAACATGGTGGCTAATTTACTGTGTGGGTTGGATATACGGTACTAAAAAGCTATGAATATACTTAGCACGCATATCCTCTATTCTATTCAGTGATGTAAATGTACAGTATTCTGTGATTTGATCCATACTAGTGTTTCAGTGGTAATTGTAGCATACCGTATAGTGCTTTATTTTCGAGGAGCTAAACTTTTGTTATTTTCGCGGTTAGCATGAAACTGCGAAATTAAAGATCTGCTAAAATTTCAATTGCCATTAAAGGTGTGGCACTAACATTGTGAATCCGCAAAAGTTATTTCTGCGGAAAAATGATTTTTATCAATCCGCAAAATTTTAGCTCCGCAAAATTAAAGCGCTATATGGTAACTAGGTACAGATGTTGTTTATTGTCAATGTATAGTAAAAACATTTCAGTTCCATTAGAAACAATAATTATTGGATATAGGCATTGAAGCACAATACTTATCAAAAACAATATCACTAGCATCTCCCTTTTATATGATAATTCCCTTTCCATGTTTTGATGTAATTTAAATGACTTGCTTTAACTCCCTCTCTTAATTTATGTTATGTGCTTTTTGGTAACCTCAATACTGTTATCAGTTAGTGCATGAAGGTATAAAATACATTTTTAACTAAGCTGTACAATCTACTTCTTATAATAACAAGAGTAGATAATAATTGGAGGAGAGTGTCCTACTGTGCAGTACCCCCTGCTTCATCACCGCATAAAACTGAAAAGTCACATTCCGGTTATTTTTGTATTTTTTGAGTAGTTATTCGAAAATAACTAGCAATAACTACAACTACTCAAATAAAATGTGGAAATACCCGGACGGAATGTGACTCTTCAATTCTACGTGGTGATGATTTCATTATCTGCTCTTAATAATATGTCATTATCAAATATAGATCCTTTCTAACCGAATTTGTTGTAAATTTGTCATTTTATTATTACATGAATAATAACAATTATAATAATGATAATAATAATTATTATTATTATTATTATACCCAATCTGCTTTTAATTGATGTGGATGATCAAGCAGAGCCTATAATTATTCTCTTTCTTTTTAGTTTTTTAAATTTTTGTCGTCAAAACATCATCTATCATAAGGAATAGGTTTGTGTTTTTACAATCCAAAGTAAAATTCTCTATAAGGATTTAAACCATAAATTATTGGCCTTGCCCACGCTTTGCATAGATATAGTCGTGTTGTTCATGCATGATCGTTTTGCTGTTTATATAAGGGCACTTGTTTTTACTTTTGCATGCTATAGCTATAGCAGAGAAATGTCCTTGCTGACAGTGGTTGCCTTCTTGTTGAGTGTCAGTGAAGTTACTAGTCAATGTCCACCTTCCTCAGGTAAAACACTGGATGTGTATGATAGCAACTGTATAGGTTTTTAATTTAATAGGTATTTACCTGATGCATAATGGAGATTGCTATCCTAATGGATCATATTTTTATGATGATGACATTAGACCAGAACAACTTAAATGTACATTACCTGGTTTTACTCTAAATGGTGGAGAGTGGGTTACTCCTAATGGCTCATCCATATATTGCAGTACTGATCCTCTTCGTTGTGATGTTGTATCTGCACCTAATGCAACAATCAGTCTTTACATACCTACTGGCCAAGATATATCCCCATCTGATGATGGATGGTATAAGTGTTGTCTACCTACTAGTTGTTCAGATACAAGCACTAACATCATTTTTGCTAATATATTTAGTAAGTGTTTTCTCATTGATTAATACCAGTACAAAATATGCTCCTTATGCAGGATGGGGACAAATTGAAGATACTAGAGTTGACCTTCCTTCAGATGTTACAGTTCTACCTCAAACATATACACTACATGCCATTAAAATTGGCCATCAAAACCAACTCAATACAAATTATGCTGATTGGTACTACTATAATGAGTCTAGTGGTACTAGTACTAAACTCTGCAGAGGATATAATGATGAGTACAGTTGTAGTATTGGCAATGGAATGAAAGTAAATTACGGCAATGGGAGATATGATTATACTCTTACTCTTACTTGGAATGAAGAGAATATTACTAGTGGGGTATCAAGTAACTACTATAATCGTGTATATATGTTTCATTTAGAAGTTGGTCTTGCTACAAGATATCGTTACATTACAGTCAAAGGTAACCATCTATCACATTCATAATTATGAATCCTTCATATCACATATAGTTCCGGCCACTGCTCCCTCTTCTCTTACTGTGGTCAACAAGACAGCTACCACTATCACTGTCAGTTGGACCGCACTTGATTCATCTGATGCTGATGGATATGTAGTCAACCTCACTGACTCAGACACTGTGCAGACAGTACAGGTGGAGGGAAATAGTATTAATACAGTCACACTGAATGGACTCAGAGGAGGGACAACTTATAGCATCACAGTCAGAGCTTATAAAGAATTACTGGGACCTGCTAGTAGTGCAATCAGTGTATTCATTCAATGTCATGAAGAAGGTACATGTATTTTGATTTTAATTGGAGTTTAAGCACCTAGGTTAAACGAAGTTAAAGGGACACGTTCACGGAAATAGAATGCACACGTTACTGTAGAGGAAGTAAACATTAAATTGGGCGTGCAACAGATCATTAATTAATAGTTATGACACGTGTTTAGACACGTGTAGAGAGTAGAGACAGCAATCAGTCGCAGAACCAGGAGTAGGCATCTGTAGAACACTTCTCTCGAACAGAATTAGCTCTTTTGCCACCCCAAGATACTCTTTTTAGTGAAGAAACACCAGGAATATTTACAAGTAGCCACTCGAGTAGCCATTTTGCCTTAATTATTAGGGGCGCGGCCGCACATTATGAATAGTTATCAACACTAAACGTCATCATTAATGATGTCATCTTGAAAAACAGGCCAGTTTTTCAAGATGACGTGCTTCCGTGCGTGTGTCCCTTTAATATCCATGAACTGATTGCCACGTGGCTAGGGTTGGTCTGCAGGCGTGGCTTTGCTGTTAGCACATTGCGTTGCTTTTGTTGCAATCACACTGCTGGCTGCTGGCTGCTCTGAGTATTATTGGCTGCTGGCTGCTCTGAGTATTAGTGGCTGCTGGCTGCTCTGAGTATTATTGGCTGCTGGCTGCTCTGAGTATTATTGGCTGCTGGCTGCTCTGAGTATTATTGGCTGCTGGCTGCTCTGAGTATTATTGGCTGCTCTGTGTGTTATTGTTTCTTTGTCTCTCCCTTCAATCTCTCTTTCGCCTCCTGAGCTTTCTGTTCCTAATGAAGTTGGCTTTGAGTCTATCCCAGACAATCACGGAGGAGCCCTCCTCGGTATCCCAGAGTGGCAATTCAGCGTCACTGGACGAGCTGCGGGATCTGATGCTCGCCATTTCTAGCCAGCTCAACTCTCATCATGCACTACTGCCCTACACTGCTGCCGTTTCTATTGCTCCCAATAGGTCCGTGCTGCCTCTAAGGCCGTCTTCCTCTCTGCCAGGAGACCAGCATCTGCTGCAGCTGCGGTTCATTTCACTATCCGCACCTGTGTCAGCAGTCTAACCACAACCTTCCTACCTCCTCCAACCGCAGTATCATCACTCAGACTGGGTGCT
>NW_003546463.1:20996-23056 GCF_000090795.2 Amphimedon queenslandica | reverse complement strand
GTGAATGGAGTGATGAAGAGTAACTCAAACTATTCATCAATTGCTGTCCTGACATACAACAACACACTACTGGTTTATCCTGATCCACTGGGAGTGTTAGTTAATGTCACTTGTATAGCAATGATTGGAGGAGTCAACTACAGTCTGTCTGTGATGTTACATGGTATGATTATATTTGAATCAATGGTAGATACCTTTGTCTCTTTTCTAGCTCCTAGTGGTCCTCCAAATAGTGTAAGAATCTTTATATTGAATGCTACTAGTATCAAAGTGAACTGGACTACTTCATCAGAGGCTAATGGATATGTGATTGAGTATACTACTGGAGGTGTAACCAGGGATTTAGTATCTACTAGTGAAGATGAATTTTTAATAACAGATCTCTCAACAATGAGCACCTATACCATCAGTGTGTACTCATATATAGATCTTCCTTCAGTTAATAGTACAGTAACAGTGTTAAAATTTGATGGTGAGTTATAATTATCATTGGGAGAATGTAACTGATATTTGTTTTAGTTCCTAGTCCAGTAACTAGTCTCTCAGTATCTAATGCCTCAACCACTGGTATTACAGTGAACTGGATTATTCCCAGTAGTGAAAACTATGTAACATACTACACCATCTCCTATACTCCATCTTGTTCCCAGTTCTCATCAGTGAATGAGACAGTATCTGTTGCTCCTCATCAGTCCACTACAACATACAGTTATACATTAATAGGTCTGTACAGTGGTATGAACTATACCATCACAGTGAGAGCTGGTAATGTACTAGGAGCATCAAATTCAAGTATCATATCAGCTAAGACATCATTATCAAGTAAAAATATATTGCTGATTTCCTGTGAAGCTTGACAATATTTCTTCACTATAGTACCTGTAGGTGTACCCTCATCTCTTCATGTTAATTCAAACACTAATAGGATTATGTGGAATGAGATCAATTGTTCTCAACTCAATGGTAGATTCGTTGAATATAATGTACTCATTGAAAATATATATCTCAATGAGCTGGTGTTTGGTGCAGCATACAACATTAGTGTAGCTGCTGTCAATCCTGTTGGAAGAGGCCCCTTTAGTGATCCCATTGTTGTAGAGATTGGAGGTATATCTAATCATAATAATTGTGACTTAATTGCAAATAAAACTTTCTATAGCTAGTAATATTTGTGATGCATCTAATGAAGGTGGTGCTGCTATCGGACTTGCAATTACTGTAGTTTTGTTGATGATTCTATTAGCTATTAGTCTTGCTGTCCATATCTACTGTTTCATAAGGTATACTATTAATAAACACAAGAAAAATTATATTAATTTATAACTCATTTCTAAAGATTAATGTACCCCACTATTGTTGAAACAAAAACAAGTAAATCCATTGCCAAAGATGAAAATAAGTTAGTGCTTTTAATAATGGTGATATTATGATTGTGTGTGACACAGAATTATTGAAGACATCACAATGAAAGAATGTGAATCGTATGGTCTTCATGAAATAAGTAAAGCAGTGGTGTATGAGGAGTGTTTGCCTGCTGATGATCAATTTCCTGTTGTTAATGAACCTACTACTGAAGCATTATACAACTAGTTGAAGCATGATACAACTACTGTCATTGTTACACCTCTTGAAGTATTTAACATTGCTGGTTTTGTGTGAAAGCATGAATTTTGATATAATTTTATTTAGTTAATTTATTGGGAATTTTTGTTGATATAGTTCATGTAATAATAATAACACATGATTTTAGGTATTGTAATGTAAATAAAATCTATGTTGTGAGGCTGGTGCCTTGGGCTGACCCTCGCGATTAGAAACTACAATTTACAATTCCTATAGAGAGTCTGCACTAATTTCGTACTTTTTTAATGCTACATTGAAAGTAAAATGATTGCATTCAGTTTAATAGCATAGATCTAGCATATTGAAGAACTTATAGCTGACAACTGAGGAAAGACAGAATCATCACAAAAATGAGTGCATACAAACACAATTACAGATACATGTATTACATTAATCTACACAGGTAAATGTTGAAGTCAAAAGGACAAAAACCCAAG
>NW_003546463.1:16621-20201 GCF_000090795.2 Amphimedon queenslandica | reverse complement strand
CTTCTGTTGCTGCAAGCCTTAATGCTCACAAAGGCTCGCATGGTGGGTAATTGCCTGACCCGAGTTGCATAGGTAATGCAGCATACCTATTTATCTCAAGCAGCTGATTGTGCCACAGCTATGGTCCGTCCAAATTCTAGTAATAGGACTTAGTTAGCTTCTAGGGTGTAGGTTAGGTTCTAGGAGTAGGCCGTAGGATACATTGTTAGGTTTAGGTCCTAGGGACTGGGCGGACCAATTTGCTGTGTGGAGGCGGACCCCATGCTCGGGGCAAATGCAGCTCTGCTAGCCTCGGGTTCAGTTTGACCACCATTTATTTGTGTTGCAAGCTTAGGGGGTGTGGCCCATACGAAAGTTACCAACCCTACCTTCTTTTTACCCTTTCGTAGTTTGTAAGGTTTATATATATTTTTGAGCTTCATAGGATATTAATATAAATTGAAGTATTTTTTAGGTATATATTTACGATATAATGAAATCTGTTATTCCAATAAATCCTATTTTTGGGATAGTAGTGTCAATGCAGTTACTGAAGCTATATCATGTGTGTTACCTGGTACTAGTCTAACTACTGGTCAGTGGGTTAGAGTTGATGATCCTGATCATCCTGTTGACTGTAACAGTAATAGTGACTGTGATCCTTTTCGCTGTACTTCTGTCACTTCACCTAATGCTACTCTCAATCTTTATCTTGCTCAGGGACTATCAGCAGAGCAAGAAGGCTGGTACAAGTGTTGTCTACTCACTGATTGTTCAGATCCTAACACTAACATCATCTTTGCTAATATATTCAGTAAGAGGAGACTATTATCACTTACTAATTTAATAATTTTCATTTGTAGGATTTGCAGAGATAGAATCATTTACTGTTGCTGATTTTCCTTCTGATATGACAGTATATCCTCAGGAATACAAACTGAATTGTGTTAAAATTGGATTCTATTTGTATGGTATTAGAATGAGCATCAATAGTATTGCACTGGTTAATTATGCTAATTGTGATGATAGATTAAATAATTATTGTTCTGGTACTGCATTAGTTAGTAGTACCAACACAATAAGATATACCGTTGCTATCACATGGAATGGAATGACTGTCAGTAATGGATCAATTAGTCAACCAACCACTGGAGATCAAATGTACCAGTGTGTACTGGATAATCCTTCTAGTGGTAATGATAGAACCCGTACTTTAACCATAAAAGGTAATGTCTATAAAATGCACATGCAATTTTATATAACTAATAATTATATTTGTATCTTTTCTTTTAGTTCCAGCAACTGCTCCCTCTTCTCTTACTGTGGTCAACAAGACGACTACCACTATCACTGTCAGTTGGACTGCACTTGATTTATCTGATGCTGATGGATATGTAGTCAATGTCACTAATGACACAGACACTGTGCAGACAGTACAGTTGGAGGGAAGTAGTAATAATACAATCACACTGAATGGACTGAGAGTACTAACAACTTATAGCATCACAGTCAGAGCCTATCAACAATTACTGGGACCTGCTAGTGCAATCAGTGTACAGACTTCAGGTATATATTGCTACTGCACCTTTTAATGTACTTGTAACATTACTGATGTATTTCTAGTTATTAATTCAATTAATTGGGCTCTAGTCTCATCCATTACTCAACTCAATAGCACTCGATATCGTATTGATTGTATCACAACTACTGATATAGATCCTTCAACTGATGTTTACTGGTTAGTGAATGGAGTGATGATGAGTAACTCAAACTATTCATCAATTGATGTCCTGACATACAACAACACACTACTGGTATATCCTGATCCACTGGGAGTTTCAGTTAATGTTACCTGTATAGCAATGATTGGAGGAGTCAACTACAGTCTATCTGTGATGTTACATGGTATGATTATATTTGAATCAATGGTAGATACCTTTGTCTCTTTTCTAGCTCCAAGTGGTCCTCCAAATAGTGTAAGAATCTTTATATTGAATGCTACTAGTATCAAAGTGAACTGGACTACTTCATCAGAGGCTAATGGATATGTGATTGAGTATACTACTGGAGGTGTAACCAGGGATTTAGTATCTACTAGTGAAGATGAATTTTTAATAACAGATCTCTCAACAATGAGTACCTATACCATCAGTGTGTACTCATATATAGATCTTCCTTCAGTTAATAGTACAGTAACAGTGTTAAAATTTGATGGTGAGTTATAATTATCATTGGGAGAATGTAACTGATATTTGTTCTAGTTCCTAGTCCAGTAACTAGTCTCTCAGTATCTAATGCCTCAACCACTGGTATTACAGTGAACTGGATTATTCCCAGTAGTGACAACTATGTAGCATACTACACCATCTCCTATACTCCATCTTGTTCCCAGTTCTCATCAGTGAATGAGATAGTATCTGTTGCTTCTCATCAGTCCACTACAACATACAGTTATACATTAATAGGTCTGTACAGTGGTATGAACTATACCATCACAGTGAGAGCTGGTAATGTACTAGGAGCATCAAATTCAAGCATCATATCAGCTAAGACATCATTATCAAGTAAAAATATATTGCTGATTTCCTGTGAAGCTTGACAATATTTCTTCACTATAGTACCTGTAGGTGTACCCTCATCTCTTCATGTTAATCCAAACACTAATAGGATTATGTGGAATGAGATCAATTGTTCTCAACTCAATGGTAGATTCGTTGAATATAATGTACTCATTGAAAATATATATCTCAATGAGCTGGTGTTTGGTGCAGCATACAACATTAGTGTAGCTGCTGTCAATCCTGTTGGAAGAGGTCCCTTTAGTGATCCCATTGTTGTAGAGATTGGAGGTATATCTAATCATAATAATTGTGACTTAATTGCAAATAAAACTTTCTATAGCTAGTAATATTTGTGATGCATCTAATGAAGGTGGTGCTGCTATCGGACTTGCAATTACTGTAGCTTTATTGATCATTCTATTAGCTATTAGTCTTGCTGTCCATATCTACTGTTTCATAAGGTATACTATTAATAAACACAAGAAAAGTTATATTAATTTATAACTCATTTCTAAAGATTAATGTATCCCACTATTGTTGAAACAAAAACAAGTAAATCCATTGCCAAAGATGAAAATAAGTTAGTGCTTTTAATAATGCTGATATGTGACCATAATTGACAAAAGGTACCTTATGGCGGGTAGTGAAATTTGTCTTTCTAGCCTAAGAAATCCAACTTCCTGAGCCCCATTTATCATAAAATTACTCCACAGGATGCAAAAAGTTACCATGAAACTTTTAGAAACAATGATTGTCTAACAAAGCACTCACAGGTTGATATTTTCCATTATAACGATCAATTTTAAAATCCGCCATAAGGGCCCTTTTGTCAATTATGGTCACATATTATGATTGTGTGTGACACAGAATTATTGACATCAAAATGAAAGAATGTGAATCGTATGGTCTTCATGAAATAAGTAAAGCAGTGGTGTATGAGGAGTGTTTGCCTGCTGATGATCTATTTCCTGTTGTTAATGAACCTACTACTGAAGCATTATACAACTAGTTGAAGCATGATACAACTACTGTCATTGTTA
>NW_003546463.1:11090-15982 GCF_000090795.2 Amphimedon queenslandica | reverse complement strand
ACCATCAGATCTAGCGTATACACTGATATAGCTGTAATCAAGAGCTGCATGAATTGAACCATTAACACTCACTGCAACATCAACTGGTTTGGCTCTGCAGTTAATAGAAGAGACAGCCTTACCCTCCATAGTCAGGATCAGTATACGAGTGTTGCTATAATCAGCAATGAATAGGTGTCCCTCATTATCGCATGCTATGCCACGTGGATAAGCAAATTGCTCTGGACCGCTGCCATTTTCTCCAAACTCTCCAATGAAGTCACCAGAGAGGGCATACATCTTTACCTTGTGACTATTGCAACTGACTATGTATAAAGTATCATTAGCCACTACCACTCCCCATGGGTTTGAAAGGTTACCTCCAGCATTATCATTGCCACCAATCTGTTTGTAGACCTCGCCATCTGCTTGCAGTACCATTACTGTGTGGTTATCATAATCTGATACATACAGCAAACCTGTACTATAATCAATGGCTATACCTCGTGAAGCTGGTTTCTGTACAGGCAGTGTTGCAATTGGTGCATCAGGATTTACTTCATTGTAATCTCGTGGTGGATGGGCCCACATACGGAATGGATTGGTAATAACCAGTGGGGCATTACGTATTTTTACTTTAAGTTGATACTCACCACTGTTGAGCACAGTGACTGATAGTGTGGCACATCCATCATTCTGTTTCTCTGATTGTGTAATGGATACTTTAGGTAGAGGTGCATCAGCGTCATCTTTATTGACCAGCTCATACTGAAACAAGACGTTCCCTTCCAATGGCTTGTTCTTCTCATCTCGTAGTATCACTTTAAAAACTCTCTCCTTGCCAACCAGTGCTTCTTGTACTCCTAATCCCTCAATGGTACAGCACTCAAGATGAGGCACTCCAGGAAAGTAACCAAGAGACTCTATTGAGCCAATTATGGAATCAACTTCTAATGATGTATTCATTATCTCATTCTCTTGAAGGTCAAGTAGAAATCGGCTAAAGTTATCCAGTACACGGGTAACTTGTGCTTTAACGACTTTCTTAACTGTCAAGAGCTCCTCTGGTGTGTGGTTGTTAATGGCATCATTCGTTGTCTCATCAAGGAACATTAAAACATTCTTTAATTTCTCAAACTCGTGTATTTGAGAACGCATCACATCCTCCTTGCCACTATCTATGCCCTTACACCTCTCATGCAATATCTCCTGTCTCACCCTCACTGCTTTCACTAGATCCTCACACACGCCATCAATCCTGGTCAAAGCTTCCTTTGAAGATGCTTTCATTTTTTTCTCCATCTTTTTACCTGCTGCTATTACTTCGTCCAGTTGACCGATGGCACTGGTTATGTCAGGCATTACCTTTTTGAGGTCTTCTTGCTCACTCTTGGCAACTTTCTCAATATATTCTCTCTTGTGTCCATCATGAGTAGTCATCAGACAGTCCCTACAGACTAACACCTGATCATCAAGACAGTAGAACCGCATCTCTTCATTCCTGTGGTCTCGGCATTTTTGTGGTGGATGCTTTATCTTCAGTGAATGTCCTTCCTTCTTCTTCAAAGGCTCCAACTCAATGACTTCATGTGTTCGTAGCTCCCTCCATCTCTGATGGTCAGTATTGCATGCATCACAAATGAACATGCAGCAATTCTCACAGAAGTATGAGGCTCCCTTGTTGGGACAGTTTTCACAAGGCACTTTGCCTTCCATTTTCTTATTGTAACTTGTGACCTCAGCAAAATGGCTCAGTCTCAGATTGACAGGTAACCCAGCACTTGCATCTTCATCATTAGAAGGTACGACAGTCCTCTGTCCACATGTTGGACAGTTGAAGTGCTTATTTCCTTCAACTGTTTTTGCTTCTTTATCAATGTGTTTGAGCAGGCACTTTTTACAGAACGAGTGAAGGCAAGAGAGCAGAAAAGGCAGTTGTAAAGGTTCGCTGTAGACCTTGTGACAGATAGTACACAAAGGATCAATGACTGTCCTAGCCCTGTTCCTTTGCCGCGGCTTTACTTCATTGGAAGCCATGACTTCAGTGACCAATCACCGTGATAAAAGGGCTAGCTTGAACACAAACTCTCCCTCGAACTCTCCTAAACCGCGTCTTTTTAGAAGATTTAATGGCGTGAGATTTATAGATACGTCCCATCTCAGGCTCTCAGCCTATGAATAGACTAGTTTATTGACTAGGTCTATGTGGTAGCTACATGATATCCCATGGGGCGAGCATACAAAAGTAGGAAACCTGCGAGAAAGCTGATCTACGAATTACATAGCATCTAGTCTATTACCGCCATTTGGCGGGTAAAATCTTCGGTTCCGCCCATTTAATTATTGAAGTTGCTATGGTAACAGAGCAAGAACTAACTGGACTATTACAGACTAAAAATCTAAAGCACTATCACTGTCAGAATTGTGTTATGTTATGTTATGACTGGCACTATATACAAAAAGTTAATTTTGATTCAAACTAGCTTAAATTTCTTACATGGGATAAGGGCATCAATATGCATTAAAAATGGATAGCAATTTTGAAATTTGTATAGTTTATGGTCTTAAATTAAAAAAAAAAACAGTTTTAACCATATGCAAGTTCGATCTAACTTTTTCCATGACATAAATCTATATCATGCATATAAATTGTCTTGTATATAAACTTGCTTTGTATATGTTTCATTATAATTTAGAAGGAAATGGATCATATGTCTTGTGGTGTTTATAGCATTAGCATTATTAGAAGCAATTAAACTAAGCTTTAAAACCAATTTAAAACTTAGTTCTAAAATAAAGAAAAGATGATTTATATAGCCTTTTTGTTAGTTTCTAATAATCTTGATAATGATTAGATAATGATTGATTTTAAGTATGACAATAAATTTGATGAAGACATAATGTGAATTGTATGTCATACATAAAATAAAGTAGTAATTTACGAGTCTCCTTGATGGTAAACTTCCTTTTGTTATTTGATAATGGCCAGCTATTACTGATATTAATGAACCACCTGTTGTTGTTGTACCTCCTGTTATGAAGCATTTACTACTGATATTGATATACATCAAATTGTTGACATTAATATATGAAATGTAGACTGCACAGCCTTTATACACACATGCATGCTATATTGATGTCATTATCTTTTGTTTTAATAAAGTAATTTGGTGGAGTCTTAAATTTCAAAGAAAATGGGTTGAGGTTACAAAAACTCCCTTTCTCCATATATTATGGAGAAAGGGAGTTAAAGGGAGTTTTGTAACCTCAACCCATTTTCTTAGATCAATAATTAGATCTACTTGTGTAAATTATCATAATCAAGCTATGTTTTATGGTATGTAGCCAGAGATGTACAGTATTCTGAGATCTGATCCATGCAGAAGGTGTATGTTTACCAAGGTTGTCAATGTTTGGTAACTGTAGCATAAAAGGTACAAATCTTGCTACATTTCTGTTTATTGTCAATGTCAAGTAAAAACATTTCAGTTCCATTAATAACACTAACATCATTGAAGCATAATTCTCATGACAAACAATTTTGCTAGCATCTCCCTTTATATAATATTCCCTTTCCATGTTTTGATTTAATTACTTTAAATGACTTGCTTTAACTCCCTCTCTTAGTTTAGGTTATATGCTTTTTGGTAACCTCAATACAGAGCTTATCAGTTAGTGCATAAATACATGTTTGACTAAGCTACTTCTCATTTATATACTCATAATAATTATGTCATTATCACATGTAGATCCTTTCTAACCAAATTTGAACTAAATCTATCACTTTACTGTTACAATTATCTTAATAATTTTCATACAACACTTTGACCCCTCAAACCCGTGCTCTTTTTATCTACATTCTCCTTGCTCTTGATGTTTTATCTCTCCTCCTACCTCTAATTTTCACCCAAACTAACAAATTTATCTTTAACTTTATTATTACTACTAATTTAGTTTTTACTTTTATGCTGGCTGCCTGGGCATGTCCCAGGTTGACCACCAGTGCTAAACTTCATTTACTGGTTTGCATTTTATCTTAATCTATTTCTATGTCAGTGCTGGAAAGTTATTAATAAATATATCATTCCAATTGATGTGAATGAGCATGTATAATTATTCTTTTTCTTTTTAGTTTCTTAATTCCTGTCATCAAAACATCATCTCCCCTTATAAGAACAGGGTTATTTCTATAGCATATATGTAAGAAGTTTTGTGTGTTTACAATCCAAAGTAACATCCTTATTATTAAGCCATTAATATTAATAATATGCCATCAATTTGTTTAAAATCCTCGTTGTCATATGAGACTATATCATTTGTATTTCATATGTGATTCATATTTATGTACATTAAATGATTAAAATTGGCCTTGCCCATGCTTTGCATAGGTAGTTGTTCTGTTCATGCATGATTGTTTTTGCTGTTTATATAAGGGCACTTGTTTATACTGTTTCATGCTATAGCAGAGAAATGTCCTTGCTGATAGGGGTAAATATATCATTTCATTATTACACAAATAATAACAATTATAATAATGATAATAATAATAATAATACCCAATCTACAGTTTTAATTGATGTGGATGATCAAGCAGAGCCTATAATTATTCTCTTTCTTTTTAGTTTTTAAAATTTTTGTCTTCAAAACATCATCTATCATAAGGAATAGGGTTATTTTTGTAGCATATACGTAAAAAGTTTTATGTTTTTACAATCAAAAGTAAAATTCTCTATAAGGGATTTAAGCCATAAATTATTGGCTTTGCCCACGCTTTGCATAGATATAGTCATGTTGTTCATGCATGATGGTTTTGCTGTTTATATAAGGGCACTTGTTTTACTTTTGCATGCTATAGCAGAGAAATGTCCTTGCTGACAGTGGTTGCCTTTTTGTTGAGTGTCAGTGAAGTTATT
>NW_003546463.1:8069-9612 GCF_000090795.2 Amphimedon queenslandica | reverse complement strand
GTGGAGGGAAGTAGTAATGATACAATCACACTGAATGGACTGAGAGAACTAACAACTTATAACATCACAGTCAGAGCCTATCAACAATTACTGGGACCTGCTAGTACAATCAGTGTACATACCTCAGGTATTGCTACTGGACCTTTTAATGTACTTGTAACATTGTTGATGTATTTCTAGTTATTAATTCAATCAATTGGGCACTAGTCTCACCCATTACACAACTCAATAACACTCAATATCGCTTTGATTGTATCACAACTACTGATATAAATCCTTCAACTGATGTTTACTGGTTAGTGAACGGAGTGATAAAAAGTAACTCAATGTATACAACAATTGATGTCCTGACATACAACAATACACTACTGGTATATCCTGATCCAATGGGAGTGTCAGTTAATGCTACGTGTATAGCAATGATTGGAGGAGTCAACTACAGTCTCTATGTGATATTACATGGTATTATTATACTTTAATCAATAGTAGATACCTCTGTCTCTTTTCTAGCTCCTAGTAGTCCTCCAAATAATGTGAGAGGCTTTATATTAAATGTTACTAGTATCAAAGTGAACTGGACCACTTCATTGGACACTGGATATGTGATTGAGTATACTAATGGAGGTGTAGCCAGGAATTTAGTATCTACTAGTGAAGCTAAATTTGTACTTAGTCTAACAGATCTTTCACCAATGAGTACCTATACTATCAGTGTGTACTCATATATAGATCTTCCTTCAGTTAATAGTACAGTAACGGTGCTAAAATTTGATGGTGAGCTATAAGTATCATTGAAAGAATGTAACTGATATTTGTTCTATAGTTCCTAGTCCAGTAACTAGTCTCTCAGTATCTAATGTCTCAACCACTAGTATTACAGTGAACTGGACTATTCCTAGTAGTGAAAACTATGTAACATACTACACCATCTCCTATACTCCATCTTGTCCCCAGTTATCATCAGTGAATGAGACAGTCTCTGTTGCTCCTCATCAGTCCACTACAACATACAGTTACACATTAATAGGTCTGTACAGTGGTACGAACTATACCATCACAGTGAGAGCTGGTAATGTACTAGGAGCATCAAATTCAAGTATCATATCAGCTAAGACATCATTATCAAGTAAGAATATATTGCTATTAGTTTGACAATATTTCTTTATATAACCTCATCTCCCTGTATACCCTCATCTCTTCATGTTAATCCAAACACTAATAGAATCATGTGGAATGAGATCAATTGTTTGCAACTCAATGGTAGATTCTAATGAAAGTGGTGCTGCTATTGGACTTGCAATTACTGTAGCTTTATTGATGATTCTATTAACTATTAGTCTTGTTGTCCATGTCTACTGTTTCATAAAGTACAAAAACAATTTGTTTGAAAATTATATTAATTTATAACTCATTTCTATAGATTAATGTACCCCACTATTATTGCAACACAAAGAAATAAATCCACTGCTAAAGATGAAAATAAGTTAGTGCTTTTAATAATGGTGATATTATGATTTTGTATGACACAGAATTATTGAAGACA
>NW_003546463.1:6422-7874 GCF_000090795.2 Amphimedon queenslandica | reverse complement strand
AAAATAGTGTCACCAATGTATCTAGCTAAACAAAAACTACCTAATCATGTATAATGTTGTTAATATATGTAGTACTAATCTGGTGTATAATATATATAATAATAATTTATATCTTGTATCACTACACTAGCTACTGTTACTCTAGTTAAGTTCCTTTTTTGCTTAATACTTCAGTATTTCTCCCTTGTTGACATGTGAAACATATATAAAGACTTGTGAATCCCTAGCCACACCATGAGATACATTAGGACATGTTTTGACGACGTTGTTAGAATCAGGAACTATGATCCTCATTGTATTATTATTGAGTGTGACCATCTTGTATCCTTCGCTATCGATTGATATTCCTGTTGCGTTTGCACCAACACTATATTGCGAAGTTTCCTTCTATTCCCCACCATCAGAT
The DNA here is from genome assembly GCF_000090795.2 of Amphimedon queenslandica. NCBI lineage: Eukaryota > Metazoa > Porifera > Demospongiae > Haplosclerida > Niphatidae > Amphimedon > Amphimedon queenslandica. Next base: position 7,468 of record NW_003546463.1, on the reverse strand, counting down.
CTAGTGTATACACTAACATTGCTGTAATCAAGAGCTGCGTGAATTGAACCATTAACACTCACTGCAACATCAACTGGTTTGGTTCTGCAGTTAATAGAAGAGACAGCCTTACCCTCCATAGTGAGGATCAATATACGAGTGTTGCTATAATCAGCAATGAATAGATACCCCTCATTATCGCATGCTATGCCACGTGGATAAGCAAATTGCTCTGGACCGCTGCCATTTTCTCCAAACTCTCCGATGAAGTCACCAGAGAGGGCATACATCTTTACCTTGTGGCTGTCAGAATTGTGTTGTGTTATGTTATGACTGGCACCATGTACATTAATTTAATTTTGATTTGAATTGGCTTGAATTTCTTACATGGCATAAAGGCATCAATATGCATCAAAAAATGGAATAGCAATTTTGAAATTTGTATAGTTCATGGTCTCAAATTTTTGAAAAATCAATTTTAACTGAGTTTGCTCTAACTTTCACCATAACATAAATCTATATCATGCATATAAACTTGTCTTGTATATAAACTTGCTTTGTATATGTTTCATTATAATTTAGAAGGAAATGGATCATATGTTTTGTGGTGTTTATAGCATTAGCATTATTAGAAGCAATTAAACTAAGCTTTAAAAATCAATTTAAAACTTAGTTCTAAAATAAAGAAAAGATGAGTTATATAGCCTTTCTGTTAGTTTTTAATAATCTTGATAATGATTAGATAATGATTGATTTAAGTATGACAGCAAATTTGATGAAGACATAATGTGAGTTGTATGTCATACATAAAATAAAATAGTAATTTACGAGTCTCCTTGATGGTAAACTTCCTTTTGTTATTTGATAATGGCCAGCTGCTACTGATATTAATGAACCACCTGTTGTTGTCGTACCTCCTGTTATGAAGCATTTACTACTGATATTGATATACATCAAATTGTTGACATTAATATATGAAATGTAGACTGCACAGCCTTTATGCACACATACATGCTATATTGATGTCATTATCTTTTGTTTTAATAAAGTAATTTGGTGGAGTTTTA
>NW_003546463.1:4434-6272 GCF_000090795.2 Amphimedon queenslandica | reverse complement strand
CTGATGCTCCCTATCCTTCTCCTGTAGCTGATGACGACATCTTCTTATTTCTTGCCCTTTCTCTGCTTCTTCTCTTTCCTTCTGCTCCAATAGTTGATGATAAACTTGTGTTTCTCTCTCCTTCTCTTCAAGACTCTTCATAAGAGCTTGTACGGTTTGCTCAATATTGGCTGTATCTCCTTTTCTTGGTTGCTGGTACTCCTCCAACCATATTCTTCTTACTGTCTGTAGTTGTTGCTGATACTTCTTCTTGTATTCTTCATTATTCATACCATTGGTATCTAATGTATCACCTACTGTCCACTCTCCTTTACTGTTAGTAACTAAAATACAATATTAATAATAATTTTAATAATAATAATTTTAATTAGAGGGTGTGGATCCAATGCAACATTAAGTACATCAAAGGAAATAATTATAATTAGATAATTAATTGGGGCGAGCCTGAGTTCGCCCCACTCTAGCAGTACTTTCAGTCACACCCCTTCTGTCTGTCTGTCCTCATACGTCACCCCTATTTATTAGCGCATTCAAAATAATGCGGTACTTTAAAGAATAATTGCTTTTATTGTTTTTTTCCATCATATACGGTTTATTGTAACATGTGTTAGTAGTAAAAACTAAAAAGCGAGAATAGTCAGAATACTCTTAAGAAGAAAACCATTGTCTTATTCATAATTGTTGTTACTTCTTGTTGTTACTTCGCAATGAACGTGACAGAGAGCGAAGGAGGAACGAGACGCCTCAACAGAGAGAAGCTTGACTAGCTAAAAGGAGAGTCAAGGGTGGGGCTTGTCGAGAGGCTCGTAAGGAAAGGGAGCAACAGCTACAGAGACAACGTCTAATTGTGGACAGGAGTAGGTCTCGATCAAGAAGGCAGCGCGAGACAACTCCTGAGAGAGAACTACGCCTGGCAGGAGACAGGGCTAGGTATCGATTAAGAAGAGAGAGTGAGGCCATGCCCCCTGAGGAAGAACTGCATGAAGTGTGAACTGGCCCCGTTTATAGCAGAACAGCAGATATCTCCGTATGATGGGATGCTGAAATATCACGAGACCTTATCCTGTATCAAGTCTTTCAAGTGTAATGCTTGTTTTGAAAATTTCCCTACTCTTTCAGTATCTCGTCTACCTAATGGAGTCAGTGAGTGCAGTAAGTGTGTTAATGATAAGCACATACCAGTGGAAATAACATGGACCCATGAATTTTTCCAATTTTTGGTAAAATTTACTACAAAACCATTAATTTTTGCTCAGTACTAAAATTTAATGCGCAAAATGCAGCTCAGGCTCGCCCCTTAATGTTCTACATTAGTTCTAGTAGTATTCATTGGTGGGTGTGGCTAATACACTGACCTAGTTCAGTTATCATAACAATGTTAGGATTAGTGACTAATATCCGCATTTTATCAACACCTCCTCCAGCAGTTATCATCCAGACACAATGAGGACTCATAATGAACACTGAGAGAGAATGATTAGATCTCTTACTAACAGAGTGAGGTACAGCTAACTGTTAATAGAAATAAATTAATAATTTACATGTATCTCACTGTACAGATCAATTATTAATAATATCTAACATACCTTTATCCAGGAATGTTGAGTGATGTTAAAGATCCAACAATCATCTAATGTATCATCATTCTTATCCAACCCACCACTTATCACTAGCATAGGACAGTCTGATCCAGTTATAATAATAGCACCTGCATGTAACCATCTACCCACAGGCCATTGGTCTATTGCTTCAGGTTTCTTTATACACTGCCAGAACTAAAAATAAAATAACCACACCCATTAACAATGACACTAGTGTGTGTGTGTGTGTGTGTGCAT
>NW_003546463.1:0-3862 GCF_000090795.2 Amphimedon queenslandica | reverse complement strand
CAACAGGAAGTATTTGTATTTGCAATTGAAATACAGCAGGGAAGTATTTCAAAATACAGCAAAATACTTTAAAATATTTCAATGTGGATGAAGATGCTGTTTGAGTGACAAAACTTTGAAACACTAACGTTCACTAAATGCAATACATGACTATAACTAAATATTATTGATTATACATGCATGCATAATAAAAAGAGGCTTTCAGTTTACTTGATTGATTAATTCATAAAACTACGTAGTTAATAGCTGTCTATACTTGAGAAGAAAGTATTTGTATTTGTAATTGAAATACATGTATGCAGTATTTGTAATTGTATTTAAATACAAAGCTGAAAACAGTATTTGTATTTGTATTTGTATTTTTGTTTTTGTACAGTATTTGTATTTGTATTTAAATACTTCCACGTTGTATTTGACCCAAGTCTGGTGTGTGTGTGTGCATACATTCAGTACACATAATTCAACATACCACAGTGTTGATTGATATCTCTAATATATAAATATTGTTAGTAACAGTATTCTTATCATCATCATCAGTCTCTACTCCACCAAACAGAACAGCTCTAGTGTTGTTGATCTTTTCAATGATGAAGTGACTAGCAGGTGGTATACACTGACCAATGATTGAAGGATTGCTCCATTTTCCTAAATTATTATTATTAACATAATTTCAAACAGTAATATAAAATCTTACTTGATGATAGATTATACATTGAGTGCTCATTAGTACGCCATTTTCCATCAGATAACTCAATATATTTATAATGAGGTAGTTGTACAGCTGGTTTAGATCCATACCCTCCTATCATTAGTAAATGGTGTACTCCATCATGTTCAAATGATATCATTCCACCAGCAACTCTCCTCATAACTGGTCTAGTTGCATCAGTTGGTTCTAATTCTCTCCATTGAAGACTAACGGTATCCAGTTGTGTAATACTGTTGTGACGGCAGTCGTCATGGCCACAATAGCCCCCAAAATAATACAATTGATCATTTATTGCAGTGCAGCAGTATACTCTCACTCCTAATGGAGGAGTACCAGTAGTGCCTCTAGTGATCCATTGACCAGTGGAAGGAGTAAAGTGCTGTATATTACTAGTGATCCTTCTCTTCCCTTCACTATCATGTACTTCAGGTAAACCATCCTGATGACCAGCCCACACATACAGTGAATCACCTACTGATACAGTGCGGTGATGGGCTCTTCCCTTCAGTTGATCTATATATCAATGATTGACAGCACATGATACTGGAATAGTAACATTAGGACTTACTTTTAGACGCCATAGGCACAGCAGCCTAGCTGGCCAGCTCCAGTTTTAAAGTTAACTAGATCACGTGATGTACAAAACTGGGTGGGTCTCATTATTTTTTTGCAAACATAGATTCTTGCACAAAGTGCAAGAATTTTTTACAGTGTTTAGACATTAATACTTTAAGTATATGAAAACATAGGCGGCTGCAGGATTTCACTGCAAGTAGGGCAAAGGTGTGGCTGAAAGTGGGAGTGGTCAAAATGTAGGTGTGGCTTATCACCACACCCACATGTCTTGTTCTTGAGTTTTAAGACTGTTTCAGCATTTTGTGAAGAAATCAAGTTGAAAAAGGCTCTGAAATTCTCAATAAAGAGTTACTCTTCCATTCTTGTGTTCAAAAGGAGAAAATTCAGTACCTAAAAGACCTCTATCAATGATAGAGTATCAGTAGCTAGTGATTTAGCTGTTGAATGAGTCCTAGCTGACTATGATGATTAATAATGAAGCTGCTTTTATGATAGAGTCAGTTATTCTAGCTGCAGGCATAACAGTCGTATATCTATGCTGCAGGTTACTGTAGATTATGCCTTCCTGAAGTGACCATAGATATGGACCTATGAAGCTTACTCTGAATTAACCATGCAGTTAGCAGCTTATTCTCCACTAATTATCACTTTGTTGAGCAAAATAATATAGTTATTGCCATTAAAATAGCTATATTCCATGTAATAACTACTAAATAATTATTAATTAACTGCTAATTATGATGATGTCATCTTCCGGTAAGAAATTCTAGTAGGGCATTGCCCTCATTGCCTGCCCCTGCAGCCGCCTATGTACTGTGATTGATACACCTCTTGAAGCATTTTACATTGCTGGTACTTATTATGTGTTGTGTGGAAATATAAAATTTTAATAAATTACTTGATAAAGTTATCATAAATTTTTGTTCATGTAATTTATGAATAAAAGATGATATTTAGGTTTTAAAATGCCACCAAACATTGTATTGGCGCCATTTGGCGGTTAAAATCTAACGACCCGCCCATTTAATTTAAGGTTGCTATAGTAACAGGCAATAACAGAGTAAAGAAACAGGACGGCCTCTCGGCCAGTATCAAAGAATTGAGTCAAATCAAAGATAATCCGCTCAAATACAATCACTTAAAATTTACTGTGATCAATGCAGTTGAAGCATCTTAGGACACTTCTTGCTCCTCAAGTGAGTTCTGTTTTGAAGGTGGGCGATAATTAGAAATATCCCTCCCTAGGATGGCCCATCCAAAGTGACAGCTCTCGCTTGGGCTCCTAATAACAGCAAACTAGCAGTGTGTACTGTGGATAGGATTGTACTCCTCTTTGATGAGCATGGGGAGAAGAGAGACAAGTTTTCAACAAAGCCTGCCAACCCTGACGTAAGAAAAAGACTTTTTTAATCGAATAATAATTATGGGATACCTCCACTCTTACCCAGATTCTGAAATTGCATTTTTTTGTGTGGCCCATTTAACATTTGAAAAGTGGTACATGTACATATAAAATATGCACTTTTAAAATAATGTTTATATAATAATAATAATTGAATGTATTATAATATTTTCATATTGTCTTTTGTTTATTTATTTGTATAGTTGTATTTAATATTTTCCTTATTGTTATTATCATACAGTTAGGTAAGAAGTGCTATCAGGTTACTGGTCTAGTGTTCTCACCAGACTCCACTAAGATTGTTGTTGGACAGTCTGACAATATCATATTTGTCTATAAGATAGGAGAGCAATGGTAGGTGGGATAATGTCTTTATTTTATTTACTCCATTATGAAATGTGAATGTACTACATGTATTGTAATGTATGTGTACATGTATGTACTTGTAAGATGCTTTGACTTTAAATGCATTCTGTACATGTACATGTACATATGTATTTGTTTTTTTTTTATCTATACCAACAGGGGAGATAAGAAAGTCATTTGCAACAAAATCATATTACAAGTAAGACCCTTTCCTACATGTACAATATACCCTTTTCTCTAAATTATAAATTTCTAATGCCGTACATTTTCTCTTTTTAATCTTCTTCTTATTATCCATTCCCCATTTCTCTCCCTCTCTCTCTCCCCTTCTCTCTCCCCCCTCTCTCTACCACAGAGTGCTGTTACTACCCTTATATGGCCTGTACAGCAGCCAACCTTTATATTTGGTTTAGCTGATGGTAAAGTGAAGCTTGGTAATGTAAAGGGAAGCAAGTCACAAACCATTTATTCATCAGAATCTTATGTGGTATCACTCACTTCAAGGTTTGACTGTCATATACTTATTTATATGCATGTACATGCATGTACAATAAATATGCTTTAAGTGTCAACTGAAACAAACATGCATGTTTCATGTAACGTGATGAAATACATGTATACATGCATATTTTAATCTTAATTGTTCTGTTACATAAAATGGAAACATGCATAAAACATGTATGAAAACTTGTTACATGTACATCTGCAATGTATGTTTAAAGGTTGAATACAGGCATGTACATGTAGGCATGCATGTAGCATAATCATACATAATTTTATCAATTTTTTTGTTTAATTTCAGTCCTTCA
>NW_003546462.1:153563-158588 GCF_000090795.2 Amphimedon queenslandica | reverse complement strand
GTTTTTAAGTGACAATAAATCACTCAATGATAGTGATATTGAGACAACTTGTAAACAAGGGCAGGTACTATTAGGTTAATTAGGCGAATTATGTTTATAGCATGTGTTAAGCATGTGCTCTTTGAGGTCTGACTTTAATTCATTATAATCTCTTCAATAGAATAGCTCCTTATATGGTTAAGATTACATTGATAATGAATGAGAGTGAGTGTGTCTGTGTGCATGCAACAGTTTTTTGAAGTATTATAGTGTACATGTACTCACTGTACTGGTAGAGAATGTTATGAGATAGTGATGAGGTTAATTGTATTGTAGTGATGGCTTCTGTTACTAAATTGTGTCTATCTTTTCCTTTTCTTCTCGTCTTCCTTCACTATACACTACCCTCCCTCCTCCTCTATCTTTATCTTTATTTCTTTTTGTGTAGTTGAGGAATCCTTTCATAAACAGGTTAGCTATCAAGTTCATATAAATACAATATGCTATGCCTTCTTAATTTTTTATTCTGCATGGACTATAGTGTCTTTTTTAATACTAAAAACAATCATTTTTGTTTTTTGGAAAGTGACAATGCTATTAATACTAATGCCTTTACTAGGTTGAAGAGTTGAAGTCATTTTATAAGAAGGAGGTTCATGAGTTACAGTCAAGACATGATAAGGAGCTAATGGAGATGCATTCAAGTTACCAGTCATCAATTGAAAGTAAATACATTAACCATCCTTTATCCTGTACTTGATAATTCCCTTATTATTGTTATTATTATTATAGAGTTAAGACAAGAGATTTCTCACGAAAGGAATTAATAGAGAAATGCTAGTCATTAGGTTATGTATATTGTTTTATTGTCTTTTTATAAATTACTCTCTCTTTGATATAAAACTGCACATTATTATTATAGCTATATAGTCTTGTATATTGTATAATAAAATATTAAAATAGTTGCAGAACTGTAAGGGTGGGGCTCAGGTGGAAGGGCGGGGCTCAGTTTAGAGAGGGCGTATTCTTTCTCTGTTTCTAATTCTCCTTTCTGCCTTTTATTCTCTTCACCTGGGTACAAATGTCGAGCACAACAGAAACAATCCTTGACAAAGAACTTGGTGAGTACTATATATTGTTACACTTTGCATGTAAGGTTACATGTACATGTTTAGGCATCAATGATTTTCGTTTGGTTTGGGAAAAGGCAAGCGTTCTTTCCAGACACTGGGACTCCACTGGCATCATGCTTGGTCTCAGCCCTAACAAACTGGATGAGATTGAAGCAGGGGGTAGATCACCAAAAACATGTCTCAGAAAGGTTTTTGAATGCTGGTTAAGAAAAGAATATGATCAAAGTAGTGGTGTTCCTACATTACGAATGCTCTGCAATTGCATTAGAAGTGAGAGTGGTGGAGCAGATCCTGCCTTAGCTGATGAAATAGTAAACAAATATTCTAAAAGCAGTGAGCAGCAACCTTTGTCACCAGTAGAGACTAACTCATTTAGAGGTATATATCAATAATTGTAATTCAGTTTTAAGATTTATTATTTTATTTATATAGAGGTTACTCCAAATACAGAATTACAGACACCTCTTACTTCACCTGATACTAAAGCTACATATGCTAGTGGAAAATCAAAAGAGTTTCCTGTTAATGACATATTGAAGCAGATTGATGAGTTACAACTGGTACATAATTCGAACATGTATAAAACCAGAGAAGCATTTTGCTCTCTCAAAAGGAGTACTCTTCCTAAAGTAATTGATTTCATTCAGTGCCACATCATTCATCTACTAAGCCCATATTTTCGCAAAGAACAGTTCATTGATAAATTACGAGAAGAGTATGACAGTATTAAATCAATGAATCAGTTATTCAAAGTACTAGAGAAACGTGTCTCCTGGTTTAATTTTGAATTAATTGTCCTATTGGTCCAAGTTTTTATACCAGATAGAGAAGTGCAGCGAATTTGGTCAACTTATTCTGATTTGCTAAAAGATTATTTTAAAAATAACAATGATCGAGCAATCAAAGTTGTAAATGGGATTGAGTTTGGCATATTAGATGCTCCTGGTACTGAAGTTATGATAGCAAAAGTTGCTAATGATGATTACACTTTGAATGATTTATATTTCTTTCATAAAGCAATTGCTGAGGCACTTGCAGTTTCAGAATACAAATTCTATTTTTGTCAAATCGATGATGGTTGCATGGAGTTAAAATACTCTATCTCTAATTTCTTATATTTAATTCTTTTTCCACTGACCAATCAACAGTGTCATTCATTGGCTGAGATTGGTATTATTAAATTGAGCTGTAATGAATATGTACATGAAATGGAGCAGGTAATATAAGAAATATACCATAAATGCATTCACTATTACTTTAATAGTTACCAGAAAATGAATTAAGGAAGCTCTCTCACTCTACTATTGGTAATTGAACATACAATAATCTACTGTATTATTTTTATGCTGTGTTCAGATATTAATGATCCTTTGTGGTATGAGAATACCAGCACTCCACTCATTGAAGCATGTTGGAGAGGATTAAAAGATGAAGTACAATGGTTAATGGATGAATCTGGCTCTCAAGAAAGAGGTACAAATGGATGGAATCCACTATTAGCTGCTTCATATGGTGGCCACATTGATGTCCTCTATCTCCTCATTGATGTTTATCATTGCAATCCTTCACAAAGTGATGATGATGGCGTTATTAGTTTACACATGGCCTCGTATAAAGGTCATCTCAATATTGCACAGTATCTAGTTAATGAATGTCACGTTGATCCAGACATAGCAGATAGCTCTTGTAACACGGGATTGCTTTACTCAGCACTGGGTGGTCACGTTGACCTCGTGATTATGTTTTTAAAGAAGAAGTGTAATGTGTCTCAGGTGAATAGAGAAGGATCCACTTTATCATTATTAGCATGTAAGAGTGGACAGGTAGCATTAGTTCATCAGCTTAAGCAGTTTGGTATTTTCTCAGAAGATGATGTAGATTTTAACGGATGTGGAATAGTACATTATTGTGCTATGAGTGATAGTGTAGAGCTTCTAGAGTATCTTTATAATAATGTTGTTTTGGATATAAGAGGAAAAGATTGTTTTGATACAACACCACTTCATATAGCATGCCAATATGCTTCATCGGGTTTCATTATGAAAGCAGCTGATATTTTAGGATATAAAGTATTACTAGAAGCTGATTATAGTGGTTGCTCTTCTCTTCATTACTTATGCAGTGGATTGGTTGATAAATACTGCATTACAGAAGTGTATAATAAGCTCACTGCACCATGTGATATACCTTTACTGATGCAATTTTCTACACTTGATTTTTTTGTCAAAAAAGAATGGCATAAATACATATCACTAAATATAAATGTTACTGAACAGCATAAAAGAGTGAGCCTTTTGTCTACACTCCTCAAGAAGACAAGCGTTATTGATAATTTTAATATAAATTCTATTACTGCTACTGGTCAATCAATGGTTCATTTAGCATGTACTAGTGGTAGTATATTATTAGTGAAGGTATTAGAGGAGTATGGTATTAATACAAGTTCATTAGATTATGAGGGTCGGTCTGCAGTACATTATGCTGCTTTATCAGGCTCACCTACTCTACTCAGTTATACTGTATCTGAGTATAGGTTGAATGCCAGTCAACCAGACTACAAAGGTGTAGTACCATTAGCATTAGCTTGTATGTCAGGTAGTATCAATGCAGTAGAATATATTATGAATACTACTGACACTGATATTAATATAACCTGTAATGAGGGTAAAACACCTTTTAATTATTCATGTTGGCATGGTAACCTTGAGCTGAGCCAATATCTATGTGAAATACAGGACAGTGGTATTCATTTAGATGACGATGGTTATAGCATTAAAGGTGGTAATATGAAGCTGGTCCAATACCTCATTGAGAATCATCACTTGCTTCTCACACCAGAGTCTTTAATAGAAGCTATTGATAGCACAAAGCTGCCATTAGTTAAACTATTAATAAATGAATACAAGCTAGACCCTCATGTAGAATATGAAGATGGTAAAAGTGCAGTTGAAGGTGTTACCAGTATTGATCTCTTTGAGTATTTAGTCAATGATTGCAGCTATGATTTGGGTGAAGAAGAGGAGAACAATTGGAATATATTCCACTTTGCTGCAGCTGCTGGTCACTATCCAATTATTAAACATATTATTGATAATTATCCACAATATACTAGTCTGTTGCATTTGACTGAAGATAATAATACAACAACACTTCATCTTGCCTGTTCTGGTGGTGTTGTACAACTAGTGACATTTCTAATTGATGAAATGAAATGTGATGAAAGTACTGAGGACATGAATGGCCTCAATTGTGTCACATGGGCCTGTACTTCTGGTAATCTTGATCTTTTAAAGTTATTAATAAAACAATATAAACATAATCCAAGAATATACAGCCTGGTATCGTCATTGTATGTTGCAGTGACGGAAGGACATGTTCATATACTAGAATGGCTCAGACAAGAGCATCATATCAATGTAGCCTCATTTAAAAATGGTGTATTACCTTTTACTGCTGCACGATACAACCGTTTGTATTGTTTAAAGCATTTATTGAACAATTATTCATTTGATATTAATGCCACTGATCCTAGAAATGATACTCAATCTACACTCCTTCACATAGCATGTCAAGAAGGACATGTTGCTACAGTTCTCTACCTCACTAGTCTTCCTCAGTGTGACGTATCAGCTAAAACTTCAAATGGATCAACAGTTCTTCATTTATCATGTAAAAGTCGTTCTCTTCCTATACTCAAACATCTAGTGGAGGAGCATCAGTTGGATCTCACTATTAAAGATTACAATGGAATGGCTCCAGTTCATGTAGCCTGTGAAGAAGGATCATTGAGTATAGTCAAGTACATTATAGATCATTCACCATTATCTCTTGATTTGACCGACTCTTTTGGACGTACTCCACTACTTATTGCAGCTTTCTCTAAAAACCTTCCCATCATTCGTTACCTCAACAG
>NW_003546462.1:150976-152316 GCF_000090795.2 Amphimedon queenslandica | reverse complement strand
TTAGTACGAGAAATGATTAAAGAGGCAGAGAGAAGACAAATAATGCCAATAGCTACTAAACCTCGTCCTTCATTTTTATCTTGATACTACACAACAGGGCAGTTTTCTTGCTTGTAATTTCATTTTGTTCGTCATTTCATTTGTCTTGTTCGTTTTCCTTGGAATCGTTTCAATTCTTTTGTACGTATTACCAATTCACCACATCACACTCATTCTCTACTACACCTTCACTTCTACACAAACACATTCGATTGTTTCCTTTCTTCATTATATTAACACTATGGCATCAAATCTCTCTCTCGTTAACTTTAATACCTTCAAGAATAATGGAGACTTCTTGTTAGGTAATTTTTTTCATTTTCGCAGCAGGGCAATTTTTTCTATTTTTGATGATGTTTTTTTACAGTAAAGTAATGCTCAGTATTTATTTATTATTTCTATTGGTAGTTGTTATACAATATGCAGCATTATGATGATTTCCTCTGGTTTATTATTCTTATTTTTGTTATTATAAATCATTCATTGTTGTATTGTATATTATGTTGTATTGTTTATGAGCATTAATAGTTTGTGTACTTGTTTCTGCTCCAATTTTTATTGAAATGAGATTTATTTTACATGCCATAGCTTTTATACATTAACTTTTATTGAATGTGTTTATATGCATTGATATTAATAATTTAATTTGTCAAAATTAGTGTGTCTATATTGTTATTATTATTGCTTTTGTGACTATTAGTGTTGTTTATTAGTGTTTTAATTTTTTTATGAATGTCAAAAGAACTATAAACTATTTTTTAAATTATAACTTTATTTTGTCATTTATATTAGTATTTTTATAGCTGGACTACTAACCTCATTCTTTATTTTTATCTTCTTAAACTATAATTGTATAAAATTAAATAGCTAATTTTTGTAATTTTTCTGCTTATTTAGAGTTAAGAAAGGCATTTTTCACAAAAGGAATTAACTATCATTATTATTATTATTATTATTATTATTATTATTATTATTGTGATATTATTTTTTTATTTATAAATTATTTTTTCTTGTCTCTATTTGATGTATTATTAGATCTAATGTCTCCTCTTCTCTGTTAATTTTCTCTGTCCATGCACCTTGTAGAATCTATTAAATTAATGATGTATTAGATCTATGCAGGAAAGTGAGGGTGGGGCTCGGCTAAGGAAGGGCGTGTCTGTATCGAATTCTTTTTCAATTTCTTTCTCTCCTGTTTGTTCTCTTGATTTTCCTCTTCTTTCTTCCCCCTACACATGTCGAGCACAGCAGAAACAACCCTTGACAAAGAGCTTGGTAAGTATAATACATGTATAAGCATG
>NW_003546462.1:149567-150686 GCF_000090795.2 Amphimedon queenslandica | reverse complement strand
AATTATTAAAGTATAGATTTAGATCAATATTTATTATTATAGAAGTTACCCCAAATAGAGAATTGATGGTACCCCTTGCTTCACCTGATACTAAAGCCACATATGCTAGGAGACATTCAACTATGTTCCCTGACCTTTCGAAACAAATTGATGAGCTACAAAGAATATATGCTTCTAACATTTATAAAACCAAAGAAGCATTTCTCTCTAAAGAAGGCAAAATTATTTCTCTTCCTAAAGTAATTGATTTCATTCAGTGTCACATCATCAATTTATTAAATCTACGTTTTCGTAAGCCGCAGTTTATTGATAAATTACGAGAAGAGTACAACAAAGTTAAATCAATGAATCAGCTATTCAGAGTGCTGGAGAAACGTGTCTCCTGGTTTAATTTTGATTTCATTGTCCTATTGGTCCAAGTTTTTATAGCAGATAGAGAAGTGCAGCGAATGTGGTCAACTTACTCTGATTTGCTAAAAGATTATTTTAAAAATAACAATGATCGAGCAATTAAAGTCGTTAATGGTGTTGAGTTTGGTGTATCAGATGCTCCTGGTACTCAAGTCATGATAGCAAAAGTTGCCAATGATGATTACACTTTAAATGATTTATATTTCTTTCATAGTGCAATTTCTGAGGCACTTGAAGTTCCAGAATACAAATTCTATTTTTGTCATATTGATGATGGTTGCATGGAGTTAAAATACTCCATTCCTGATTTCTTATATTTAATTCTTTTTCCACTTACCAGTCAGCAATGTTGTTCATTGGCTGAGATTGGTATTATCAAATTGAGCTGTAATGAACATGTACATGAAATGAAACAGGTAAGTAATAAGAATTTTGAAGGTAAAAAATGCATTGACTATTTTTTAATCATATATAGTTACCAGAGAATGAATTAAAAAATCTCTCTCACTTTGCTATTGGTAATTGAACGTACAATAATCTGTTGTATTATTTTATCATTTTTGTTCAGATATTAATGATCCTTTATGGTATGAGAATACCAGCACTCCACTCATTGAAGCATGTTGGAGAGGATTAAAAGATGAAGTGCAATGGTTAATGGATGAATCTGGCTCTCAGGAAAAAGGCACAAATGGATGGAATCCACCA
>NW_003546462.1:147538-149273 GCF_000090795.2 Amphimedon queenslandica | reverse complement strand
ATATGTCACTAAATATAAATGCTACTCAACAGCATAAAAGAGTGAGCCTTTTGTCTACACTCCTCAAGAAGACAAGCGTTATTAATAATTTCAATATAAATTCCATTACTGCTACTGGTCAATCATTGGTTCATTTAGCATGTACTAGTGGTAGTATATTATTAGTGAAGGTATTAGAGGAGTATGGTATTAATACAAGTTCATTAGATTATGAGGGTCGGTCTGCAGTACATTATGCTGCTTTATCAGGTTCACCTACTCTACTCAGTTACACTGTATCTGAGTATAGGTTGAATGCCAGTCAACCAGACTACAAAGGTGTAGTACCATTAGCATTAGCTTGTATGTCAGGTAGTATCAATGCAGTAGAATATATTATGAATACTACTGACATTGATATTAATATAACCTGTAATGAGGGTAAAACACCTTTTAATTATTCATGTAGCCATGGTAACCTTGAGTTGAGTCAATATTTATGTGAAGTACAAGGCAGTGGGATTAATTTAGATGAAGATGGTTGCAGCATTCGAAGTGGTAATATGCAGCTGGTCCAATACCTCATTGAGAATCATCACTTGCTTCTCACACCAGAGTCTTTAATGGAAGCTATCAGTAGTACAAAGCTGCCATTAGTTAAATTATTAATTAATAAATACAAGCTAGATCCTCATGTTCAAAATGAGGATGGTACACCTGCAGTTCATTATGCAGCTAATGTTGGTGTTATTGATGTCTTGGAGTATTTAGTCAATGATTGCAGCTGTGATTTGGATGAAAGCGATGGGGACAATGAGAATATATTCCATTTAGCTGCAGCTGCTGGTCACTATCCATTTATTAAATATATTATTGATAATTATCCACAATTTTCTAGTTTATTACATTCTACTCATGATGGTAATACAACACCACTTCATCTTGCCTGTGCTAGTGGTGTTGTAGAACTAGTGACATATCTAATTGATGAAATGAAATGTGATGACAGGGCTGAGGACATAACTTGCTTTTATTGTGTCTCATATGCCTGTATTTCTG
The DNA here is from genome assembly GCF_000090795.2 of Amphimedon queenslandica. NCBI lineage: Eukaryota > Metazoa > Porifera > Demospongiae > Haplosclerida > Niphatidae > Amphimedon > Amphimedon queenslandica. The sequence goes on along the minus strand of NW_003546462.1, from coordinate 148,235 downwards.
GTAATCTTGATCTTTTAAAGTTATTAATAACACAATATAAACATAATCCAAGAATATACAGTAAAATACCATCATTGGGTGTTGCAGTGGGGCAAGGACATGTTCATATACTAGAATGGCTCAAAGAAAAGTATCATATCAATATAACCTTTTATTACAATGGTATATTACCTTTTACTGCTGTTCAATACAACCGTTTGTATTGTTTAAAGCATTTATTAAACAATTATTCATTTGATATTAATGCCACTCATCCTAGAGATGATACTCAATCTACACTCCTTCACAAAGCATGTCAGAAAGGACATGTTGCTATAGTTCTCTACCTCACTAGTCTTCCTCAGTGTGACGTATCAGCTAAAACTTCAAATGGATCAACAGTTCTTCATTTATCATGTAAAAGTCGTTCTCTTCCTATACTCAAACATCTAGTGGAGGAGCATCAGTTGGATCTCACTATTAAAGATTACAATGGAATGGCTCCAGTTCATGTAGCCTGTGAAGAAGGATCATTGAGTATAGTCAAGTACATTATAGACCATTCACCATTATCTCTTGATATGACCGACTCTTTTGGACGTACTCCACTACTTATTGCAGCTTTCTCTAAGAACCTTCCCATCATTCGTTACCTCAACAGTAGAAACTGCAACATTTCTATACTGGATGATAAAGGGTTTAACGTAATACACATATC
>NW_003546462.1:114166-127790 GCF_000090795.2 Amphimedon queenslandica | reverse complement strand
TACATGATGTATATCATGTAATTGTGAACTAAAAACCGTTGCATTTTAAATGTACAAGTACATGTGTATGTTCTTTTCATTGATATATTGGGTATGTAGTATATGCATGGATAGTATCCATGGTATATGCATGTACATGTACTTGATCCCATGCAAATTCACAATGTAAAATGTATTTCTCTTCTTCTTTCCTGTAGATTATGATCCCATCATAAAGAAACACAAATGCACCAATCCTTACATCACTTCACTAACATGTACACAATCTCAGCTACTGATTGGTACCTCCACTGGTGTACTTATTACACTATCGCTAGTGGGAGGAGCTAACACTCATCAACTCCACCCACTAATCAGAGGTCATGTTGATAGAGTGAGTACCCTGGTATCAGTTCCGCCCACTCACACTAATAGTAATTATCAAGTGTTTATAAGTGGTGGCCATGGGCTGGAGGATATTAATAAAGCAAGAGCTAGTGATGATGTATCAGAGACTGAGGGCTGTCTTCTCTTTTGGTATTTATCATCTACTAAGAATCAACAGCTGCACTGACTGACTGTCACATGACTAACACATGATTAATAACATTTTATTGTTTGTGTATAATGCGAGTCACACATTATAAATTAAAATTGTGTAAATTTATGTCTTTACTTCAAATATTAAAATGTTTTCAATATCCTCATAATAAGGTAAAGTAAAACAAGTTTTTTCATGATGTTTGTCTAGCCATAGTTCCCTTAGTGTGTTATTGGTCTTGAGTGATTCTATCAGTTTCAATACTCCACTAGTATCAATGTTAGTCTTGTCAAGGTAAAGGTTAATGAGTGTATTGTTATTACGTAAAAGTTCAGCGAGTGACTCTGCACTAACTGAAGTGATGCCAGGATTATCATTAAGATGCAAGCATTCAAGTGTCTTATTGTATTCCAGTGATTTTGCTAGTGCAATGACTCCATCGTCACTGATTGAATTACCTGTTAGGGCTAGAGTTTTTAATGATCCATTGGTTGTTAGTTGAGAAGAAAATGAAAGGATACATTCACGCAAAAAGAACGAGGAGAGTAAATGAAGTTGTTCTATTGCATGTATTCCCAATATAATTGGTATTAGGGACTGTATTCTGTCGGATGATAAGTAGTTGAATGTAATAGTATTATGATTGTTCTCCAGTTTACTGATTACCTCCTTACATTGACCAACTGACGGTCTAGTGAGTGTTACATCATACCAATCCCACTCCACTTCTCCATCCTCTTGTACTACTATATAATAAAATGCATACAACTAGACTAGTCAGTTAATACAAATATTCAAATAGTAAGTATGGCTTGATAATATAATAGTTAATAAATAATTAGCGTTGCATTTTAATTTGCAGTACTAAATTAGAATGGTGGACTTACAAGTTTAAACTACATGACAAATAATTCTAATTACCTTCTATTTCTTTCAGTTTTGTTTCTTTTGAATATTGCTTCAACAATTTTTCTCTCTTTAAAAGTTTTTCTTTTAGTGATGCCCTTTCCTCCTTCAGTTCATTAATCAATTCTTCATTTTGAACTATTATTATAATTATGCTAAAGTCTATAAAACTATAAATTATACCATTAATATATTGACTCTTTTCAAGATCCATTTTTAATGCTTTTATTTCTTTTAATCTATTTTCTGATAGCTCCTTGATTGTTGCTACCTCTGATTCAGTAGCTATGATGTATAGTTAATCAAAGGATCAATACACAGATACATCTCTTACCCATTATTCTTTCATCTCTCTCTCTTAAAGCAGCTTTCAAATCATTAACCTCTGTTAGCAAGTCTGCCCCCTCTGTATTCTTACTCAGTATCTGTATACAATAAGAAAAAAATTAAAATTAATATTAAAACTTCCTGATTATTAATAACCTGAGTAGTATTCCATAGAGTACAGTTGCCGAGTATAAATTCCTTCAATCCTCTCCTTTGCAGTGTATCTATTTTACCAAGGACAGTGATTATCAGTGAGCCAGTGTATTCAGCAGGACAGTAGCAGGTTACCACAACTGATCGATTACGATCAATTTCATCTACCTGTAAAATGTATTTAAATCTGTTAAGTGGCTCCAACTCATCAAATACATCATTGATATCTTGCAATGTGCATTCATCAGGATTCCAGTTGAAGACAAAGACAACGGTTTCACATAAAAGGCGGGATGGAGTAGCAACTGCTTGTAGCTTCTCACCAAGGCAAAGACTCACTGATACTGATTTGCAGAAATCCTTAGCTTCCTCTTTGAATGACTCAATGATTGGTATAGCATCTTCTATGTTGAATTCAAAGGCTAAATTTTCAAGAGGACTAATGTCCATGATATTGCACTTTCTCCTCAGTACATCCAATACTTCACCAATGGTCATCTTATCAGAGAGCTGAGGCTTCAGATCAGGAAACCAGTCACTAATAAGTTGCTTTACTTCATTAATATCCAAGATATTTTTCTTATTATTAAAAATACGTCGAACTCGATAAAAAGTAGTACCTGACTTTAAATTGATTTCTTTAAACTTCTTCTTCACATCACGATCAAGAAGGATTTCGTGATCACCATGCTTATCCATTTCTTTGTGATCAAATGTTAAACCTGTTAATTGTAAAAGTAAATTTAGAATTATTGTGATTATGTACTTTCTGAACTAGTAGACATTGACCTTTGTTGGAAATCTCTGTTTCTTTCTGCCAAAAACTTTTCTTTCTCTGGAACATCATCATCATAATTGAAATGCTTTCCTAAACATTTATACTTTAATTATAAGAGAGAAAAGTATAACTCACTGTATTCTTCAAAGATGGTATCTCCAATATGAGCAGTCTCTGGGAACTTCCTCAATACAGTAACAAACAACTCCAGGTGTTTGTAATTGGAGTGAACAGCATCTCGTACAGCCTTGAGGAGAACTGCTCTACTGTCAGAGACAGAACCTCTGGTAGACATGACACAAGACAGAGCCTCATCGGATATAACCTCTTTATAAAGCAACATTGCCATACGAACTGGTTCAGTAATTGACTGAGAGAGAGCACTGTAATTATTCCTCAATATATCACTAGCACGATCTTCATTACTGATTACTACTCCCACCTGTGGTTGTACTACTGTACTATCATCATCTTGAGGAATTTCCTCTTCTATATAATTACATCATCCATAAAAATGCTACCAATATTCATGACTTACCATATTTGGTCATGATTTCATTGCCTATATCTCTTGTTTCTTCAACATCAGACAGCACTGTAGCAATATCTTTAAGTTTCCTGTAGTCGTGAGACACTGTTTCTTGCATGGCAGTCAATAGAGTGGTCTTCTTGTCATCCAGTGACCTCCTCTGATCTATCCTCTCCATTTCATCCAGAGTATCTTCACTTATACATCTCTTACAGTATAACAGTTGAGACACTTGTACAGGAGAGACAAGAGCTTCATTCAATGATTGAATATTCCTTTGAAGAATAAAAACTGCCTCAGTAGATGGTGGTACATCTATAATAATAAAAATTATTGTTAGCAAACAGCATGATGCTTTAACTTACAAGTTGTTTCATGTAATTCCCTCAGATGCTTTTCATATTCATAAGCAAGTGCATTCTCTTCCACTACACTTTTTCTCAATGCTTCTAGTACTTCTCTCCTACTAGCAGTAGGAGTAGTGGTCAGCCATAGATTGAACATCTCTATCATCTTCTGAGTGCTAGGGATAGCTTTGCCATTAATATCTTGTAATTGTCTCTGATCCAAGTCAAGCATCGTACCAAGTGTGTACCAGTTAGTACTAACATTAACATGCTCCGTTAGCTCCTTTATAGTTGGAGTAGAGGACAAGAAAGCATTGAAAGAGATTTCTTGGTGTTGGGTAGCCATTACTGCATAAATATTAGAGTAAATGATTGGAAACGGAAGCGTGGGAGTAGGCAAACGGGCGGGTACCGGGTCAGGATTTTTTGACAGATTTTGGAGCAAAAATCACAGATTTTATTGCTTTATTTTTTAATAACTCCAATAGCATGCCATTTATACAAACAAAACTCACACACAATACTAACCAGTGTTTATACTTTTTATTAATATTTTTTGTTAAGCAAATCAACTGAGGCATGTGTTGGTAGTTGTGTCACTCTTTAACTAAAAATACTTTCTGAGAGACTCATTTTGTTCTTGAGCAATAAACAAACCTCTTTTTGTAATTAAAAAACAAGGTAAAAAATTATAGCATATTATTATTGTTTTTGTATAATTTATTGAAATAATAGTCACACATCACGAATTAAATTTTGAGTAAAACAATTAAAATAGCGAAAAGTATAATCTATTTTTAATATCCTCACAATAAGGTAAAGTAAGACAAATTTCTTCATGTTCTTTATCGAGCCAGAGTTGCTCTAGTGTATTATTGATCATCAGAGATTCCATAAGTATCAGTACTCCATCAGTATCAATGCTGGTATGATGGAGACGAAGGTACTGTAGTTTCTTGTTAGTGAGTAAAAGTTCAGTAAGTGAATGTGCACTATCCGAAGTGATGCCAGGATTGCCATTAAGATGCAAGTTTTTGAGTTGTTTGTTATGTTGTAGTGATTCTGCTAGTTCAATGACTCCATCATCACTGATTGAACCAGTAGTCAGGACTAGAGTTGTTAGGGATTTGTTGGTTGATAGTTGAGAAGAAAATGAGAAAATATCACCACGTGTTAATAATGAAAAGTAAATACAAAGTTTATTTATTGTTCCTTTCTCCAATATAGTCGGTATTAGGAACTTCATACTGTCAGATGATGAGTGACTGAGTATAACACTCTTATCTGTATCCTTTAGTTTACTGATTACCTTCTCACATTGATCTAATGATGGATTACTGAGACGCATACTATACTGACTCCGCACTGCCTCTATTTTTTCACCCACTTTTACTAATAATAGTAAACAAAATAGTCAAATTTATGCAATGTTTTCATTTCATTAAAAATAATACTTACTGGGTGTGTCACTATCAAGTGAAACATCTGATCTGTCAGTATCAGATGAGTCATCAGTATTGGATGATTCATCTGTAAATATGTCAACTTCATCCTCAATATCTGTAGAAGGTATAATATGATCAACAATATTTATAAGCCTGCATGTCTGTCGAAATTGCGACAAAGCACACATTTTACCTCGAATTATGCTTTCCTTGTCTGTAGTTTTTTCTTCTTCTAGTGATGAGATTTTCTTTTTTAGTTCATCAATCATTTCTTCCTTTTGAACTATTAAATGATCATTAATTGATACTAGTATAATGATAGTACAAATCATACCATTAATGCGTTGACTCTCTTTAAGGTCTTTTTGTAATGTTTCTATTTCTTTTAATCTGTTTTCTGATAGCTCCTTGAATTTTGCTAACTCAGCTTCAGTAGCTATGATGAACATGTATGTACAAGGAATCAATACACAGATAAATCTCTTACCCATTATCCTTTCATCTTTCTCTCCTAAAGAAGCTTTCAAATTATTAATCTGTGCTTGCAAGTCTGTTTCCTCTGTATTCTTACTTACTACCTGTATATACAATAAGAAATAATAAAAGGTTAAAATCATTATAGGCATAACCTGAGTAGTGTGCCATACAGTACAGTTGCCAAGTATAAATTCCTTCAATCCTTTGCTTTGCATTGTATCTACTTTACCAAGGACAGCCATTATCAGTGAGCCAGTATATTCAGCAGGACAATAGCAGGTCACAACAACTGAATTACCCCTACCAATTTTATCAACCTGTAAACTCTGTAAGTGGTAGTCGAATCTATTAAGTGGCTCTAACTCATCCAAAACATCGTTGATATCCTGCAATGTATGTTTCTCTGGATCCCAGTTTAAGACAAAGACAACAGTTTCACATAAAAGGCGAGATGGAGTAGCAACTGCCTGTAGCTCCTCACCAAGGCAAAGACTCACTGATACTGAATTGCTGAAATCCTTAGCTTCCTCTTTGAATGACTTAATGATTGGTATAGCATCTTCTATGTTGAATTCAAAAGCTAAAGCTTCAAGGGGACGCAAGTTAATGATATTGCACTTCCTCTTCAATGCATCCAATACTTTACCAATGGTTGTCTTATCAGAGAGCTGAGGCTTCAGATCAGGAAACCAATCACCAATAAATTTCTTCACTTCATCTATTTCAAAAAAATTTTTCTTGATATCAAACTTACGTTGGACTTGGGAAAATGTAGAAACAAACTTCAGTCTCATTTCTTGAAACTTTTGCCTCATGTCTCGAGGAAAAAGGATTTTATGATCGCCATGATTGTCCATTTCATTGCCATCAAGTGATGAACCTGTTAATAGCAAAATGAGCAGAATTATTATGCTGTATGTACTTTCTGAACTAATAGACATTGACCTTTGTTGGGAATTTCTGTTTCTTTTTGCTAAAAATATTTCATTCTCTGTAACATCATCATCATAGTTGAAATGCTTTCCTAGACCATACATTTATTTTTAGTGAGAAAATTATAACTCACTGCATTCTTCAAAGATAGTATCTCCAATATGAGCAGTCTCTGGGAACTTCCGCAATACAGTAACAAACAACTCCAGGTGTTTGTAATTAGAGTGAACAGCATCTCATACAGCTTTGAGGAGAACTGCTCTACGGTCAGAGACAGAACCTCTGGTAGATATGACACAAGACAGAACCTCATCAGATATAACCTCGTCATGAAGCAACTTTGCCATATGAACTGGTTCAGTAATTGACTGAGAGAGAGCACTGTAATGATTCTTCAATATATCACTAGCACAATCTTCATTGCTGCCTGCTGTCTCCTGTGGTTGTACTAATGCACTATCATCATCTTGAGGAATTTTCTCTTCTATCAGAGTTATGATAAACTGGCAAAATGAAAATCAATATCTTACTATATTTGGTCATCATTTTATTTCCTATATCTTTTGTTTCTTCAACATCAAACAGCACTGTAGCAATATCTTTAAGTTTCCTGTAGTCGCTAGACACTGTTTCTTGCATGGCAGTCAATAGAGTGGTCTTCTTGTCATCCAGTGACCTTCTCTGATCTATCCTCTCCATTTCATCCAGAGTATCTTCACTTATACATCTCTTACAGTATAACAGTTGAGACACTTGTACAGGAGAGACAAGAGCTTCATTCAATGACTGAATATTCCTTCGAAGAATAGAAACTGCCTCAGCAGATAATGGTACATCTATAATAATAAAGATAGATTGATATTAGTTAGAACAGCATGCTTACAAGTTGTTTCATGTAAGTCCCTCAAATGCTTTTCATATTCATCAGCAATTGTGTTCTCTCCTACTACACTCTTTCTCAATGCTTCCAGCACTTTTCTCCTAGATCTACTAGCTTTAGGAGTAGTGTCCAGCCATAGATTAAACATCTCTATCATCTTGTGCGCGACAGTGTGGCCAGTGTGTGCTTCAATGCTTTTCAATCGTCTCTGATCCAAGTCAAGCATTGTACCAACAAGGTACCAGTTAGTACTAACATTAACATGCTCCGTTAGCTCCTTAATAGTTGGAGTAGAGGACAAGAAAGCATTGAAAGAGATTTCCTTGTGTTTAGTAGCCGTTACTTCCGATTTCACAAATGATTATAACAACTTACAAGACACGCCCAAACCAGGCAAACCTCTTGTAATTCTTATAAAAACACGAGTGAATTTTTGCAGCAGCAGTGTAACATCAGCACTGAAATGTAAGTATGGACCAATAGTGCATGTACATGATGTACATCATGTAATTGTGAGCTAAAAACCGTTGCATTTTAAATGTACAAGTACATGTGTATGTTCTTTTCATTGATATATTGGGTATGTAGTATATGCATGGATAGTAACCATGGTATATGCATGTACATGTACTTGATACCATGCAACTTCATAATGTAAAATGTATTTTCTCTTCTTTCCTGTAGATTATGATCCCATCATAAAGAAACACAAATGCACCAATCCTTACATCACTTCATTAACATGCACACAATCTCAGCTACTGATTGGTACCTCCACTGGTGTACTTATTACACTATCGCTAGTGGGAGGAGCTAACACTCATCAACTCCGCCCACTAATCAGAGGTCACGTTGATAGAGTGAGTACCCTGGTATCAGTTCCACCCACACACACTAATAGTAATTACCAAGTGTTTATAAGTGGTGGCCATGGGCTGGAGGACATTAATAAAGCAAGAGCTAGTGATGATGTATCAGAGACTGAGAGCTGTCTTCTCTTTTGGTATTTATCGTCTACTAAGAATCAACAGCTGCACTGACTGACTGTCACATGACTATCACATGATTAATAGCATTTTATTGTTTGTGTATATTGTATTAAGATAATAGTCACACGTATAATAACTTGGTATATATATAATTAATTATTAAAAACTAAAACTTTCTAATTAATTGTTAAAAACTAAAACTTTCTAACTAATTGTTAAAAACTAAAACTTTCTAGCTTTCTGTCTACAAAAAATATAATATGCTTTCAATAGCCTTGTAATGAGGTGAAGCAAAACAAGTTTTTTCATGCTGTTTGTCTAGCCAGAGTTTCACTAGTGTATCATTGGTCACCAGAGATTCCATCAGCATCATTACTCCATCAGTATCAATGCTGGTATGATGGAGACGAAGGTATTGGAGTTTCTTGTTAATGAGTAAAAGTTCAGCCAGTGAACGAGCACTATCTGAAGTGATGCCAGGATTGTCATTAAGATGCAAGTTTTCAAGTGCTTCATTATGCAGCAGTGATTGTGCTAGTGCAATGATTCCATCATCACTCATTGAACCAGTAGTTAGGACTAGAGTTGTTAATGATTTGTTGGTTGATAGCTGAGAAGAAAATGAGAGAATATCATCACGTGTTAATAATGAAGAGTAAATATTAAGTTGACTTATTGTTCCTCTCTCCAATATAATTGGTACTAGGAACTGTGTACTGTCAGATGATGAATGAATAAGTATAACACTCTTATTTGTATCCTTTAGTTTACTGATTAACTTCTCACATTGATCTAATGATGGATTACTGAGACGCATACTATACTGACTCCGCTTCACCTGCACCTCTGCATCTGCTTTTACTAATAATATTAAACAAAAATAGTCAGTTAATTGAAGTATTCAAACTTATGTAGTGTTTTTATTTCATTAAATAATAATACTTACTGGGTATGGGTGCATCACTATCAATTTCTGATGGTGTGTCAGTATCAGATGAGTCATCATTATTGGGTAATTCATCTGTGAATATGTCACTATCATTTGGTATCTCTTTAACTAGTGAATCTGTTAATGACTAGAAATGGCAAAATGTTGTATTTAATTAACATACTGCTATTGTTTTCAAGTTTTTGTTTTGTTTTTTGTCTATTTTCTGACAGCTCCTTAAATGATTCTAACTCTTTCTCAGTATCTGTAGAAGATATAATATGATCAACAATATTTATAAGTTGGCATGTCTGTCAAAATTGCGACAAAGCACACAGTTTACCTTTAATTATGCTTTCCTTGTTTACAGTTTTTTCTTCTTTTAGTGATGAGATTTTCTCCTTTAGTTCATCAATCACTTCTTCCTTTTGAACTATTAAATGATAATTGATACTAGTATAATGACAGTACGAATCGTACCATTAATGCATTGACTCTCTTTAAGGTCTTTTTGTAATACAGTAACAAACAACTCCAGGTGTTTGTAATTGGAGTGAACAGCATCTCGTACAGCTTTGAGGAGAACTGCTCTACTGTCAGAGACAGAACCTCTGGTAGACATGACACAAGACAGAGCCTCATCAGATATAACCACCTCTTCATGAAGCCACTTTGCCATACGAACTGGTTCAGTAATTGACTGAGAGAGAGCACTGTAACTATTCCTCAATATATCACTAGCACGATCTTCATTACTGACTACTCCCACCTGTGGTTGTACTACTGTACTATCATCATCTTGAGGAATTTTCTCTTCTATCAGAAAAATAATATTCATAAATTGGTAATAACTTGACAATAATCAATATTTTACCATATTCGGTCATGATTTTATTGGCTATATCTCTTGTTTCTTCAACATCAGACAGCACTGTAGCAATATCTTTAAGTTTTCTGTAGTCACTAGACACTATTTCTTGCATGACAGTCAATAGAGTGGTCTTCTTGTCATCCAGTGACCTCCTCTGATCTATCCTCTCCATTTCATCCAGAGTAGCTTCACTTATACATCTCTTACAGTATAACAGTTGAGACACTTGTACAGGAGAGACAAGAGCTTCATTCAATGATTGAATATTCTTTTGAAGAATAAAAACTGCTTTAGTAGATGGTGGTGCATCTAAAAAAGATAAATAGTATCAGGCACACTCATAACATGCCGCATGCATAAATCATAGTATATACAGCTTACAAGTTTCTTGGTGCAATTCTCTCAAGTGCTTTTCATATTTTTGAGCAAGTGTGTTCTCTCCCACCGCATCTGCTCTCATTGCTTCCAGTACTTGTCTCCTACTAGCAGTAGGAGTAGTTTCTAGCCATATATTGAACATCTCTACCGTCTTGTGAGCGTCATTGTGGCCAGTTTGTGCTTCAATGCTTTTCAATCGTTTCTGATCCAAGTCAAGCATTGTACCAACAAGGTACCACTTAGTGCTAACATTAACATGCTCCGTCAGCTCCTTTATAGTTGGAGTAGAGGACAAGAAAGCAGCGAAAGAGACTTCCATCTTTTGAGAAAATGAGCCTCGCCCTTGAGTGGGCGTTCATCTGATTTTACAAATACCCCGTAATAATTAATAATGATGATAAAAATTATAAAAAATAGAAGAATTTTTAAAATATGTTTGATCCAAACAGCAATTTAAAAATAATCTCGACAGATGACTGTGACATGTTCTCCTGATAGCAAATGTACAGCTCTCTCTCCTCAAACAATCTCCTAAAAAGCAAAACAAAAATAAATAAATAAATAAACAAACAAACAAACAAATAAATAAATAGATAAAGAAACGAGTTTTCAAAGGATAGCAAAAATATTAAAAATACAAAATTGAAGGGTTAATGCTCCTCACCCTATTATCCAGTAGTTCAGTATAGGAGGATTAGCTAATGACCCATGAATATTCTTAGCTCCTCCCCCTACTCCTCCCCCTCTTGTTGATAGCATGGTACATGATACTAATACTCCATGCTCTATCACTGAACTCCCTCTTAAACTAAACACACCATCATTACCATCTTTCATTGAGGAAACTGATGATACCTATACATGAACAAATGATATGAAGTAACAATAATAATGGTGATAGAGACATTGATAATATTATACTGTTTTGATGGTTTTGATGTCCTTATGCTAGGTAGTAAGTTTAAGCTAATTCTGAGCACAAACTTTGGAATTGTGAGTACCTTTTAAAATGGGCCATTTTTGAGAAGCTCTCTGTACTGTAGCCCATGGTTTTCTCAAAAAATGGCTCTGAAATCACCCTCAATTTTTATTACATTTTCTGATACATATTGATGTACTTATGCTATGTAGAAAGTTTGAGCCGATTCAAAGCTCAAATCTGACCTAACCCTCCCTAATATCCTTGACCACACCTACCTCCTCCTCCTCCTCTTCCTCCCATACATTGTCCTCCTGTTCCTCTCTCCTCTTCTGGTTTCAATATCTTACCATATTCGGTCATGATTTCATTGGCTATATCTCTTGTTTCTTCAACATCAGACAGCACTGTAGCAATATCTTTAAGTTTCCTGTAGTCGCTAAACACTGTTTCTTGCATGGCAGTCAATAGAGTGTTCTTCTTTTCATCCAGTGACTTCCTCTGATCTATCCTCTCCATTTCATCCAGAGTAGCTTCACTTATACATCTCTTACAGTATAACAGTTGAGACACTTGTACAGGAGAGACAAGAGCTTCACTCAATGATTGAATATTACTTTGAAGAATGGAAACTGCCTCAGCAGATATAGATAATGGTACATCTATAATAATAAATAGATCGATGTTAGTTAGAGCAGCTTGCTTTATCTACAAACTACAGCTTACAAGTTGTTTCATGTATTTCCCTCAAATGCTTTTCATATTTATAAGCAAGTGTGTTCTCTTCCACTGCATCTGCTCTCAATGCTTTCAGTACTTCTCTCCTACTAGCAGTAGGCTTAGTTTCCAGCCATAAATTAAACATTTCTACCATCTTGTGGGCGTCAGAGTGGCCAGTGTGAGCTTCAATGCTTTTCAATCTTCTCTGATCCAAGTCAAGCATTGTGCCAACTCTAAGATACCAGTTAGTGCTAACATTAACATGCTCCGTTAGCTCCTTTATAGTTGGAGTAGACGACAAGAAAGCATCGAAAGAGATTTCTTTGTGTTGAGTGGCCATTACTTGAATTTACTTCCGAATTGCTGTCGTAGATCTTTGTAAACACTTTCATCAGCCAAGCCCTGCCCGAACCTAATAACTTATTAACTACTTTTTGTAAGTAAAATTATATTATAGAGATAATGATAATAAAAAATTAAAAAATAGAAGAATTTTTAAAATATGTTTGATCCAAACAGCAATTTAAAAATAATCTCAACAGATGACTGTGACATGTTCTCCTGATAGCAAATGTACAACTCTCTCTCCTCAAATAACCTCCTATAAAACAAAACAAATAAACAAACAAATAAATAAATAAAGAAATGAGTTTTCAAAAGATAGCGAAAATATTAAAAATACACAATATACATGGGTTAGTGTCCCTACCCTATTATCCAGTAGTTGAGTATAGGAGGATTAGCTAATGACCCGTGAATATTCTTAGCTCCTCCTCCTACTCCTCCCCCTCTTGTTGATAGTGTGGTACATGATACTAATACTCCATGTTCTATCACTGAACTCCCTCTTAAACTAAACACACCATCACTGTCTTTCATTGAGGAAACTGATGATACCTATACATGAACAATAACAAACAATGATGATAGGGAGATTGATAATATTATACTGTTTTAATGTTCTTATACTATGTAGTAGTAAGTTTGAGCTAATTCTGAGTAGAAACTTTGGAGTTGTGAGCACCTTTTAAAATGGGCCATTTTTGAACAGTTCCCTGTACTATAGCCCATGGTTTTTTTTAAATGGCTTCAAAATGACCCCCAATTTTTATTACATTTTCTGATACATATTGATGTACTTATGCTGTGTAGAAAGTTTGAGCTGATTCCAAGCTCAAATCCTGACCTACCCCTCCCTAATATCCTTGACCACACCTACCTCCTCCTCCTCCTCTTCCTCCCATACATTCTCCTCTTGTTCCTCTCTCCTCTTCTGGTGTAAGATGGTGTGAATGGCTGACGCAGTCTCACGGAAAGTGATCAGTAGCTGACTGTGAACTGGTTGACTGCTGACCTGCTCGTTGCTAGGGGATACGAGGAGACCACGCCCACTTTCAAGAGATACGTAATAAAGCAAGTGATTCTCCATTCCAGCAGTTAACCTGAAACAAAAATAAATAAATTATACCACAAAAAATAAATATAATAATTGTACATGTACTTACAAATTTATACGACAATATT
>NW_003546462.1:106041-114156 GCF_000090795.2 Amphimedon queenslandica | reverse complement strand
AAGAGACAAACGGAAAGAATGAAACACTGAGGAGGATTTGTTAGGAGTTAATCTTGAGGAACTATCATCATCTGAATCTGATAAGGAACCACTGACAACTGAGAAGGAGAGAAAATATAAATAAAAATTTTTTGATTTTTACTAATTTTGGAGGGCAAAATTCTTAATTTGATCATTGCTTGCTAAAATTAAACCTGCCATTTTTATGCTCTTAACAGTATTATTCATAAAAATTTGAACCTTCTAAAATCACTTACTTGAAGTTATAACAACTCATAGTTATAAGAATAAAATATATATTGCACTTTATACATGTACATTCTATATTCTCATATCTCTTACTGGTACTAAGGGAGTATATTGATCCAGTGCTGCTCCTGGTCATACGATGATGACCCTTCCCTCCTCCTCCTCCTCCTTTCTCTCCTCCTGCACCAGCAGCAGCTGCTGTTGTTAGATTAGACGCTAATAAAACGTCAGCTGAAGTTAGAGCAGGAAGACCAATCAACCTTTAAAATACAATAAAATATCTTTTAAAAAATCACACATTTTCATACCTTCTCTCGCAGTCTGACAGTAGACCTGACGAGTGGATATCTGAGAGTATCTTACGACAGTTCTCCTTGACCCGATCATCAGGAAATGAGGAGATATTGAGCTCACGACCGACGGACACAACTTGACATAACAGGGTGTGTTCCTATGGGGGGAGGGGCATCAAGAGAATACAACAAGAAGAGGAAGTAAAAATAAAGATTCATTGTACATTTTCAGTCTGCAAAATACTAATAAACAAATACACAATGTAATTCTTTCTTATAATAATTTACAATGTACATTTAAAACAGTGAAGTAAGTGAACATACATGTACATGCAATTAATATTTTTAAAATCCACCATTTTGTTGTATTCTCAATAAATACTTATTCCAATAGCTATAACGTACCATTCCAATAGCTAGTACAAATAAGTTAGCATCACTCTGACTCTCCTCTTTTAAGTATATTTGCTTCCACACTGAAGTCAGCTCAGCTAATGGTTGTCGAGTTACGAAACAAACACAAACGAGATGAGCAGCTCTTAGGAGCTGGAGGGTGAGGTGACTGGAGACTAGGTATCCTTTGTAGAAGAGACAGGAACCAAGGGGAGAGAGGAGGGAGGGGGAGGAGCCAGGGGGAGAGAGGAGGGGTGGAGAGTAACTAGCAGCGTCTATTTGATTGAGGTGAGAACTGATCTGAGCCTGTAAATATTGAACGGGTGATGGAAAAAAATTAATGGGTAAGCCAAAAAAATTATGAAAAAATAATGATATTAATAATACTTGATAATAATAGTAATAATATTAATTAGTGGTGGGCGTGTCACTTACGGCAGTTTTGATTGACAGTGGTAATTGTTGAAGGGCAGGAAATAGAAATGAATTAGGAGAAGGAGAAGAAGAGAAAGATAAAATGGAGGAGAGCACACCAGACAATGTACTGGAATCACTTTTAAATGCACTACAAAAACAAGAATATAATATATCACAGTCAATTTTGACTGCAATTATATCAGTTTCAAAACATGCATATAGCCCATGGTTTTTTTCAAAAAATGGCTCTGAAATGACTCCCAATTTTTATTACGTTTTCTGATATATATTGTTGTACTTATGCTGTGTAGAAAGTTTGAGCTGATTCCGATTTCAATTTTTTAAGTTGTGGCCATTTGAAACAATTGGCCAAAATCTGAAAAAATCCCTGTACTATAGCCCATGGTTTTTTCCAAAAAATGGCTCTGAAATCACCCCCAATTTTTATTACATTTTCTGATACATATTGATGTCCTTATGCTACGTAGAAAGTTTGAGATGATTCCGACTTCAATTTTTCAAGTTACGGCCATTTGAAAAAATGGGCCAAAATCTGAAAAAATCCCTGTACTATAGCCCATGATTTTTTTTTCCAAAAAATGGCTCCACTTTACCTCATCAAATCTCCATAAACTAATTCCAAACATTCGACTAACGAATCAAGTACCAGCTCAACTTGATAATTACTAAAGGAAACAAAAAACAAATCTTTTAATTATTGATTTTATTAATGGTTATCAGTAGTTATTAATGGTTATTAATAGTTATTAACAGTTATATGACGAACCTCACTCCAGTCTGTGCTATTAGTAATAATTCTTTACCAACTAAATGTCCTGAAATGTAAAATAATTCGCCATCTACTACCAACACTGAACTACAAGAATTCAAAAATTTAAAAATTAAATTTCAAACTAACAAACTAAAAATTAATGACCAGTACTCTAGCTATTAATAACTAGCTCCACCCTCACCTGGTAGTATATGATAGAGATGAAGAGATGGTCGGTATTAGATTGGAGAGGGTTAAAAAAGCTCCTCGTAGCGATACTATTTGATCTAAAAAATGATGACACCCACGGGATGGGTAGCAAAATAAAATATCCTAAAAAAATTAACAAATAAATAATAATAATAATAATAATATATTCTCTCCTACTTTATCGGGTGGGTCGTCTTCTTTGGTGTCGAGGGTTAAAAACAGGATGAGAGGAGGAGGAGGAGAGAAGGAGCTGGAGGGAGGAGTGGGTGAAGTTGTGTCGGAAAAATAAGTGGGCGGGGGAGAGAGGGTGTGGCTAGGAGGAGAACTAGGAGTGCACTTGTATACGTCAAATATAACCTGAAAAATAAAAAATAATTAAATAAATAATAATAAAAATAATAAATTAATTTTTAACTATATAAATAATTGGACCATTAGGTAATTCAAACTTCAAATTGAACCAATATGATGATAATTTTAATTAAAGTGCGTCAGTACAGTTATTCTAATTAAAGAGCATTTATTCACTTCATTGGTTAGTTTAGATAAGGACTCTTCAATTGATCGCATCTTGACATCATCACCATTCACTCTAGCTATTTCATCACCTGCAGAGAGAGATAATAATAATAATAATAATAATAATAATAATAATAATAATAATAATAATAATAATAATGACATGACATCAGTGATATAGTACTGAACTCATTTAACTATAATTACTAGCAGTAGTAAACTGTAGTAGTAATAATAATAATATAATAATAATAATGATAATAATATCTCAGTACATTCATGAGTTTAATTAGTTTTTATTATTACATACACTTCACATACAATGTACTCACTATAAATGTACTTCTCCCTCTCCCTCCCTCTCTCTCTCTCTCTCTCTCTCTCTCTCTCTCTCTCTCTCTCTCTCTCTCTCTCTCTCTCTCTCTCTCTCTCTCTCTCTCTCTCCCTCCCTCCCTCTCTCCCTCTCTCTCTCTCTCTCTCTCTCTCTCTCTCTCTCTCTCTCTCCTTTCGCTTCTCCTCTTACCTGGTGATAATTCTTCAGTAAGAGCAGCTGGTGATGAAGGTAGTACTGCTCTTATAATCACAGGCACTGGCTTCTTTGATGAAGCACCTTTCAATGAGCGACGAGTCAAACTTAAAAAACTACCTTTACCGGATGAATGATACCTGACAAAAAAACACCACATAACGCAACATTATAATAACGTAAAAGTCTTTAATAAAAAGGGCGTGGTCTTACCTTGTTGGTATGATACCAAGTGCCTCTAGGGAACAAGGAACATGAGGTAGTCCCAGTTTATACTGCGAGAGATTTATATGTACTTTAGTGAGGGTTTCTTCCCTGCCGTCTGTCAGTGAATTGTTACAAGTATCGTCATTGTCTCTTATAAGATTTGGAGTATCGAGGCCGGAGGAGTAAGATTGGAGGAGTCTTTGGGAATAGGCGGCTTTCTTTCGGTCAAGACTGTAGCCATAGCGCTGAGAGAAAGAGAGAGAGAGGGAGGGAGGGAGGGAGAGAGTAGGAGGAAAATATAATGGAGGAAAGATAAAGGAAATTATTACATCATTTAAAGGAAGAGATACAATGTGTATAAATGTACATAATAATACAGAAAATATACAAAATTCCAAGTTTTTTCGAACAATAAAAAAGGGCATACTTTTGGTGAAGCTGATCTAACTCTTGTTTGATTTTTCTTTTTCTCTTTAACTCCTCCTCTGGGCGGAGCTTCAGGTGCTCTTGAAGGAGACGGAATGACAGAAAGAACAGGAACAGACCGACGTGGAGAACCTAAAAATATACAAAAAATTAACAACATCACGACATTTACATGTTAATGCACATTAAATAGATAATGGTGTACATATGCTACTAATGAAGTACGTGTAAATAAAGCCACATAAAATCATAACTTAAATATCTCACCTAATTTATGAGATTTGTCCTCAACTTGAGTGATTTCTATATCAGGGACGCCAGCACTCGAGTCAGGGCTGTGTTAATAATTATATTAACAGAGGCGGGTCGTGTTGGCTTACCTCTGGCTGTCATTGCTGTAGCTGTAAGATCTTTCTCTTTTAAAAGACTCTTTGCTTCTTTTTCTACCTTGTACCTTCTCAGCCATTAATTACTGGGTAAGCCCCGCCCATCAAAAGGTGAGAAGGCGTGGGTGTAAACAAATTAGGGGCGTGGCTTAAATTCCAATAAAATTATCATTTTTACACATCAAAACTCAGTCAAAATTATAATAGTTTCTTCTAAAAATATGTTCCCAGCTTTTAACCAGATCATTATAATTAATTTTTAATAAGAGCTAAAATAATATCAATTTCAAAAAACAATAGATTATAATAATAATAATAAAGAATAGATAATAATAATAATCAGTTCAATATTAAAATAACTATTTCTTCAAATATCACTCCAGGTGGAACACGTAATAAATGAATTGTACAAGTGCCAGTATCACTGGTAGCCAGACTACACAGTAACGTAGAAAGTCCAACATTTGACCAAACAGAATGTGCGGCTTCTCCCACCTGAAAACAAGAAATATCAATAACATTAAAGCTCAGGAATTCAATAACAATGAAAATATGAATTATAAAATTTATGATTTTGGTAACAAATAGATTGATATCAAATTATTTAATTGTACATAAAGATGCTTCAATTTACTAAGTAATTGAAATTCAATTTAAAAGAAATCTAAAATAAATTTCTGCTATACTATATATAATGAACTATTAAAATGCCTTGCTACTAATAAAATAATAATAATTATAGGATACGGATTCTTAAATATCTTCTTGAGGTCAACTTTCTCCTGACAGTATGGGCAGGTCTGCTTTTTACCAATGATACACCAACCACGAATACAAAACTCGTGAAACCTAGCAACCAAACCTGTCGTCAAGGAAACCAACAAAACCACACCCACAAAATGGAGGATACAAATGACCACATCCTAATCTATAGGTCCGTTCAATTTTACCGGAATTACTCTCGTCTTCAGTCGGTAGTACAATCCTCTGGCCACAGACGGCACACATGTTAGACGCTAGTTCTATTTTAGGTAACGACTGACCTCCTGTAGTATACTAGAATATACAAAAATATACAAGGTTATACCGAGATGGATACTATAATAATGCAATCTTGCGGTAGAGCAAGTTGGTTTAAAACAAAAACTTTTTCTCTTCGTCTTCTTACTGTCATGGCAGCTGACATGTAGTCCAGACAGACCTCAGCGCAGTCTCGTCCCATTACACCATAGTACACTCCATAGAACACCAGTGTCACTCCAGTCTCCAGTATAATGTCAGGATTAACTGGTAGTAATAGTCCCAGTCCAGTGAACACTAGTAATAATACTAGATACCCAATGATACCCAGAGCATAACTAGCTTGATATATCCATAGGAACCACCTGTACACTATCCTACAACAGGAGAGAGAGAGAGAGGAAGAAGAGGAACAACCAATGGACTATAGTGTACATCTACCAGCTGGTAATACTAAAATTAAACAATTTTAAAATGGCCGTAACTTGAAAAACTGAAGTTGGAATCGGCTCAAACTTTCTACACAGCATAAGGACATTAATATGTATCAAAAATGTAATAAAAATTGGGGGTAATTTCAGAGCCATTTTTTGAAAAAACCATGGGCTATAGTATAGGGATTTTTTCAAATTTTGGCCAATTTTTTAAAATGGCTGTAACTTTAAAAATTGAAGTCGGAATTGGCTCAAACTTTCTATAGAGCATAAGAACATCAATATGTATCAGAAAATGTAATAAAAATTAGGAGTGATTTCGGAGCCATTTTTTGGAAAAAACCATGGGCTATATAGTACAGAGAGAAAATAAATAAAATAAAATAGGTTAGGTTGGGACAAAAAAAAATAAGATAAAATATAATAAAATATAATAAAATAGAATAAAGTAAATCTAATGTGCAACACTGAGTTGAGCCTCAGATGTTGCTCGGATGAAGTCACAAGAGTCAATGGACATGTGTCTGTAACGAGACCGACATCCCCGAAGACACCTTATAGCAGAGCGGATGATTGAAAATGAATACCGGCACCGTATGAAATTGATAGTACAGGGATTTTTTCAGATTTTGGCCCATTTTTTTAAAATGGCCATAACTTGAAAAATTGAAGTCGGAATTAGCTCAAACTTTCTACACAGCATAAGGACATCAATATGTATCAGAAAATGTAATAAAAATTGGGGGTGATTTCGGAGCCATTTTTTGGAAAAAACCATGGGCTATAGCCTTGGGGATTTTTTCAGATTTTTGCCCATTTCTTAAAATGGCCGTAACTTAAAAAATTGAAGTCAGAATCGGCTCAAATTTTCTACACAGCATAAGGACATCAATATGTATCAGAAAATGTAATAAAAATTGGGGGTGATTTCGGAGCCATTTTTTGGAAAAAACCATGGGCTATAGTACAGGGATTTTTACAGAAATTGTCATAATTAAACTAACCTTGGAGTATTGACATGAAGCTTCTTCCTAGTAGCTTTAAACATTACAAATAATGTTATAACAGAGAATATTGACCATACGATGATCATCCTCCAGAAACTCAACCGAACACACAAATAAAATGGAATTATCCACATGCCTAATAAGGTAATGGCCTAAGAGAGAAAGGAGGAGGAGAGAGAAATTAAAATTATCAATGTTATATACTATAGGACCACATTCTGATGCTGCTGAAATACAGTATAAGAAATAATTATGGAGGAACTACCCGGTAGCTAATTTGTATAAAATGTACATTTATATACTAACTATTATTACCGTATAGTGGAAAATTTTCGTGGATCCGTCAAAAAATCAATTTCGTGGCTTTAATTTTCGTGGTTTTCTACAATTCGGCCATCTTAAACTGTATAAAATCGATTTTCGCGGATTTTATTTTCGTAGGTTTTGAAAAAAAGTGAAATCCATGAAAATTTTGGGCCACAAAAATTTTCCACTATGTGGTATATGTCATTTATACCTTATTATTACCAACACATAAATGTACATTATTAGTATATCATTAGCATATTACTGTACATTATTAGTATATAATTAGTATATTACTGTATATTATTAGTATATCATTAGTATATTATTACTTGTACACATGTACATGTATGCTGTGTCTACCTGGTATGATTTCCTGTGTTTTATTCTCCATAAGAAGAGGAGTACTTGTGCTACCCCAATAGATGCAAACAGTATTAATATCATTTCAGCATGCATGAGGTCATGGCCTCTGTGCTTCTCCTCTATCATACGGTGACGTAACCTTTAAAAATATAGAAAATTATTTTTAAAATAATTTACACATTGCATTAGTTATGCATCAAGATATGGCTGTAGTCCTTTAGTACTTAGACTTTTCTTTACTAGAATTTTCGACCAAAATTTTTGACAAATTATTTAACCATGTATCTGGTAATTAATGGGCTAGTTAGAAAATTTTTTTCTTTCTGAAGTAATTGTGTGTGATTTAATTTTTATGTAATCATACATTATTGATTGTGGTACTACTAATTATTATTCATGATCTGAGTAATTACTGTATTTAATTTATTCATAATACAACAACTGAACTACATCAAACCTGTGTCTCTCCTCAGGACTAAATTTAGACCATTCTATCTTGTCCCAATCAAAAGATGTAGACTAGTAACGATACAACAGTATACATGAATGAATATATAGCAGCTGCTACTTACTGCAACAGTGGA
>NW_003546462.1:90175-102361 GCF_000090795.2 Amphimedon queenslandica | reverse complement strand
AGAATAGAATGAAATTATGTGTTATCATATTATTATTCTCACTCATGTCTTTCCTCTACAGCAACTTCAAGAGGATTAAGACCATCATTATTGCAATTAGTAATGTCAGCTCCATGCTTCAGAAGTAGTTTAACAATTTCTGTATGCCCTTGCTTACAAGCATAATGAAGTGGTGTGCATGCATGCTTCTCATCGCTAATTTCACAGCAATCAACTCCTTTCCCAATAAGACACCCAACAATTCTTTCATTACCCCCTTCACAAGCATAATGAAGTGGTGTACGATTATCTTTGCTAATTTTAAAGCAATCAGCTCCTTTCTCAATAAGATGGTTAAAAATTTCTTCATTACCACCCTCACAAGCATAATGAAGTAGTGTACGCCCATCATCGCTAATTATAGAGCAGTCAGCTCCTTTCTCAATAAGATGGTTAAAAATTTCTTCATTACCCGCCTTACAAGCATAATGAAGTGGTGTACACCCGTCATTGCTAATTTTAGACCAATCAGCTCCTTTCTCAATAAGACGCTTAACAATTCCTTCATTACTGACTTTACAAGCATAATGAAGTGGTGTACATCCATCATCATCAGTAGCATCGATATTCACTCCCTCATTGTGTAACAATTCATCAACCTCATGAGAGTTACCATCCTTACAGGCTTTGAGAAGCTTATCTAGAAATGACAATGAGCAACTCAATGAAGTGAAGTAGTACATACATTTAATATTAATTTACAAATAAATCAAAATCACATAAAAATGAATATATTAGTTAAACCAGATTTGCTGTCCTTGCTAGTGCTAACCTAGTAAACACAATATTAGCTTTTTTGCCTATTCGTAATCAGTCTGTTCGCCCAAAAGGACCTTTTATCTGTTGAGTTGTGTAGGAAGTGACCCAAAATTAATTTTAATTAAAAATTAGTTTCACAAACATTTCAAATATGAAATTTATAAGTTCCCCAATTATGGTATCAGATTATATAGTAATTTAATTTACCATTTACACCTAGTTTATTCATTGGGATACTTGTATCTTTTGTAGATTTTCTGCAACAGTTAAAGCTTGGGCAACATGAATTACTCTAAGAGAGAGAAAATGAATAGTGCAGAATAGAAAGAAGAGAAGAGACATTAAGAAGAGATATGCATGCAAAGAGACAAACATTTTGAAAACACTATGCCTACAGGTCCAGTAACATGGGCACAATTTTCAGCACTAGAGATTTGGTAACCTGTTTTCTTTATAACTGAAATAGCTTATTGGCGTAGGCAAAGTACAACTGTCATTTTATATTTGAAAATTAATACACAGAAATACAAAATAATTTTATATAGTTGAAAACTTGGAAAAGCTATAAAGCATGTAGCTACTGCCAGCCAGCATAAACTGGTGCTATTTATGAGTACTGTCACTATACCGTGCACCCCACCCAAGCTAGCTAGCTTAACCATAGAGCTCTTGGACAAAAGTAATCAATGGGAGGTAGCCTAAATTGCCAGTCATGATAGGTTAGTCTCGCCATGTACTCTTGGTACATGGTACATGTACCAAGAGTACATGTACCATGTTTTTATTCTTAGTACATGTGCCTTGTAGACATGGTCGGTGTGGTCTGGCTATGTGAAACTGATGATAGGTGGAAAATTACATGCAATGAATCGAGATAAACTGGAAATTTATCATTACTTGGCTACAGGTAATCTCGCCACCCAGACCATTCCTCATGATTCCTGCAGAATTTACTTAGATTTTTTCTACATTCTATACCATGTGGCTGATACTGAGCATAGTAGGGGCGTCGCTGGCCTTGAAAGATTGGTAGGGCACTAAGTCTGTAAGGGGAATGGAACTTTTTTGTACGCGAAGCGTGCGAAAATTTTTGCCATATCTAATTAATATTCACGATGGGTATGGTCAATTAATTGATTGATTAATTAATAATAGACTAATAGTGATCTTTCAATGCCCAAAATTTATAATGGCGCTCATTTCCAGCAATAAATTGCTTAACTACCGACTGTATTTCTACATTATGAGTCAGTTGTTGGTGTGTGTGAAAAAGTAAGCAGTGATCGAGTCTTTCCTGGATAGTTATTAAATGAATTAACTTGAATTAATAACTAATTTTAATAAAAAATGGCTACTGATCTTCAAAATATTGGTGGGGCAACTGCCCTACCTGCCCTTTAGGCAGCGATGCCTCTGCATAGACGGCTGCAGGGTCGGGCATAGTTGGGCAATGCCCAACCAAAAATTTTGACCAGAATTGAGAATTTAATTAATGACATCATTTTTAGTCATGAAAAATTACCATGGCTAGCAAGAGACAGTCTTTTCTGCTTTCCTTTGTCAACAAGCCTTCCAGGAGGACCAGGACTAGCACTTTACAGGTTGAATAGAGCTTTACAGATTAAATAGGGTGCCTTTTAGGCGCATTTTTATGGTATATCATAATTTATGCGTGCGTTGAGTATACGCCCA
Organism: Amphimedon queenslandica; assembly: GCF_000090795.2. Taxonomy (NCBI): domain Eukaryota; kingdom Metazoa; phylum Porifera; class Demospongiae; order Haplosclerida; family Niphatidae; genus Amphimedon; species Amphimedon queenslandica. The sequence goes on along the minus strand of NW_003546462.1, from coordinate 99,871 downwards.
AAATATGTGCAAAAAAAGTGGGCGTGGCCAAAATGGCTACGCGCTTCACGCGCCATTTTTCTTACCCAACTGCTCTGCCAATCCTGCCACCGCCTATGATACCAAGACATGAATTTACCCATTGATCACTGATTACTCATAACAGGTAGCATACCGCATAGCTCAGTAGAAACTTTCGAGGCCAATAACTTTTGCTGTTTTTGCAATTGTCAGATTCGCAAAATTAAAATCTGCAGAAATCCAGATTATATGGTACAAGATGATGGAATACTTTCGATTCACCAAAAAATGATTTTTGGTGAATCCCCAAAAGTTTAATCCCTCAGAAGTTTTCGGCTACATTCCTACCCCATACTAGGGATGAGCCTATTATTCCAGCATAATTTTAGGAATAATAGGGGCTTCCTCATATGAGGAATAATGCTGGAATAATTGGGTGGAAATAGGAATAATAGTGGAATAATGGGTGGAGTTGAGGTCAATGGTGATTGCAGAAGAAAATTTTAAAATTTTTGGCTAGTGTTTTTGGAAGACCTATTTTTAAAGCACTGCTGGAATGCAATTCTTAGGCAAAAATTGATTGTTTGAGAAAATTATTGAGAATAAATTGAGAATAATAGGATAAAATGAAAAGAATAATGGGGGCAATTATTAAGAATTTCCAGAAAGAATAATGGAAAAATTTATGAGAATAATAGGCTCAACCCTACCCCATACATATAGAGCGGTTTCATATGACATCACAGCATGCATCATAATTACTTCCATATGGCAAAATGGCTACTTTGCCATTCACTTGTACAGCACTATAAGCTCTTCTGGAAGGCTTCCTTAACTATGAGCATGGCTAATTCATGCTGCCTTTTCATTTGCCTAGATCCAGGGGTGCAAAGGAAGCAAGAAATACTCGGATAGAAAACCAGTGAAGCGGCCAAAGTGAACACAGTCTTGTCTTGTTACTCCTATAATTATTGCTATCGCTACTTTTCTGCTTACTACTGCTATAATTGTACTCCTTTTCTGCCTTGTGTTGTATGAAAGAAGCAACTTTACTACGCATTAATTTTTGCCATACATTAGTCTCGCCACTAGCCATACATATACAAAAGAAATTATGACGTCACTGCAACCGCTCTATAGCAAGGCATAGATACATATTAGAGTAAATGAATTTACTCTAATATCTATGAGCAAGGTAATAATTATAGCTAAATAGTGGGATTGTTAAGAATTAATGGTACAACTCACGGCATTATCCGAGGTAGCCCCCTCTTTAAGTAAATTTGCTGATTCTCTCTCTCCTGCCATCTTAGTTGAGCAATCTCCTCACAAATTCCTGATTAGTGATTAGAGTTAGAGTAGAGGCATCACATGTAGTTAAATTAAATTATAATGCCGTATAGCTGGAAATATTTGCGGGGAATTAATTTTTTGCGAGTTTGCGATTCATGCATGACCACAGTAGATAATGCTACAATAACTGTCAAAACCGCAAATATTTAATCCGCAAACCAGGTTATTTTTAAGGATTCGCAAAATTTTTCTCCGCAAAATTAACTAGGTGTATGGTAATAAATTCCATTCTCACCGTAAACTATTATAATATTTGGTCTCACTAATAATGGTTGAGTCAGTTACTTTTATAGCCAGCTCCTATCTTAATCAGACTAATCTATTAAATCTAATATCATGTATATATATATATAACCCACAATGACCACACCTAGATAATTTTTTCATTTTATGACTACATAGATAGTACAATAATGTGACAAATGATTTAAATTCAACTTTCTCAGTTTTTTTAAATTCACAATTCATCCTAGCTGTTTGTTTCTAGTAGATCTACTACCTGGTACTGCTCTTCTTTTTCTTCACTTTTTGGTAGTCCTCCTTGTCTCACTTCTCTTTATCTTTCACTGATACTTTTCACAGCAGCATCTATTTCCCATACAAAGATGATATAAAGTGGCAAAGTTTTACTAGAAAATGCATGCAAGTACCCATCACATATGTAGTTAGATAGTCTCAGGGCCTGTATATAAAATATAAACAATAAAATGATAATAATGGTCCTTAATGGGATTACATGCATGAATCAGAATGGGTGCTTGTACTAGTAGATTTTAGTGGTTCAGCTGTATCAAAAAATAGCATTGAAGTGTTAGAAACATGTTATTACCTGTAGAATAATAATACAATGTAGTTGTTATAGAAACTTTAGAAAGACTAAAGGCCTTTTCACACTGGCACAAGTAATGTGCATTGATGCGCATTATTTCAGCTGTATCAACAAAGCATGCAGCTGTATCAACAAAGTGCACAAAAGCGCTTTGAAAACTGCCAGTGTGAAAAGGCCTTAATTCAGCTATAAATTGATGAATTGACTTGTAAGGACACATCATTTACTATAAAACAATTAATGTGAATTAGTTATCATCAACTACAGCATCCTATACAAATTTTAGAGTAATAGCTATCAAGATAATAGTTACTCACACAATCACATACACAATGACAAACAAGTCAACACTGAATTCTTTCTCTTCAACATTGCATTACAATTCAGTATTGGAGAAAAGGCAATTGACAGATTATTAGTTGCCAAATTTGCTATAAAGGTAATACTGATAGCTACTAATGATGACTAAAATTAGAGAAGCCATGTACATGTAAGTTAGCATGAAAACAAAGTATACACATTGCAATTGACCAATCAGATTACTCTGCTCAATCAGCAGTTCATTAGTTTAGTTATTCAACCTCATTCATACTATTATAAGAATAAATTAGTTGACATGTATCAGAAAATGTAATAAAAATTTGCAGTGATTTTGGAGTCATTTTTTGGAAAACCATGGGCTATATATAGTACAGGGATTTTTTTAGTATTTTGGTATTTTCTTAAAATGGCCGTAACTCGAAAAATTGAAGTTGGAATCGGCTCAAACTTTCTACACAGCATAAGTACATCAATGTGTATTCAAAAATGTAACAAAAATCGGGGGTGATTTCGAAGTCATTTTTTGGAAAAAACCATGGGCTATTAGTAATGCGGTAGCATTACTAAGTAGGATTCACCCCCAAACAAAATGGCTGCCACAACTTTTGCAGCCTTGCTATATAGTACAGGGTATTTTTCAGATTTTGGCCCATTTCTTAAAATGGCCATAACTCAAAAAATTGAAGTTGGAATCAGCTCAAACTTTCTACACAGCATAAAGACATCAATTTGTATCAAAAAATGTAATAAAAATTTGCGGTGATTTTGGAGTCATTTTTTGGAAAAAACCATGGGCTATAGTACAGGGTATTTTCAGATTTTGGCCATTTCTTAAAATGGCCGTAACTTGAAAAATTGAGGTCCGAATCAGCTCAAACTTTCTACACAGCATAAGGACATCAATGTGTATCAGAAAATGTAATAAAAATTGGGGATGATTTCGAAGCCATTTTTCGGAAAAAACCATGGGCTATAGTACAAGGATTTTTTGGGGATTTTGGCATTTTCTTAAAATGGCCATAACTTGAAAATTTAAAGTCAGAATTGGCTCAAACTTTCTACACAGCATAAGTACATCAATATGTATCAAAAAATGTAATAAAATTTGGGGTGATTTTGGAGCCATTTTTCGGAAGGTATTTTTACAGAAATTGGGATAATTAAACTAACTTTGGAGTGTTGACATGAAGCTTCTTCCTAGTAGCCTTAAACATTACAAATAATGATATAATAGAGAATATTGACCATACGATGATCATCCTCCAGAAACTCAACCGAACACACAAATAAAATGGAATTATCCACATGCCTAATAAGGTAATGGCCTAAGAGAGAAAGGAGGAGGAGGAGAGAAATTAAAATTATCGATGTTATATACTATAGAGGACCGTATTCTTATGCTGCTGAAATACAGTATAAGCAATAATTATGGAGGAACTAGCTAACTTGTATAAAATGTACATTTATATACTAACTATTATTATAATGTCATTTATACCTTATTATAACCAATACATAAATGTACATTACTAGTATATCATTAGTATATTACTGTATATTATTAGTATACCATTAGTATATTATTAGTATATTATTACATGTACATGTATGCTGTGTCTACCTGGTAGGATTTCCTGTGTTTTATTCTCCATAAGAAGAGGAGTACTTGTGCTACCCCAATAGATGCAAACAGTATTAATATCATTTCAGCATGCATCAGGTCATGACCTCTGTGCTTCTCCTCTATCATTCGGTGACGTAACCTTTAAAAATATAGAAAATTATTATTTTTATAATTTATACATTCCATTAGTTATGTATCAAGATATGGCTGTAGTCCTTTAGTCCTTAGACTTATTTTACTCTAGAATTTTCGGCCAAAATTTTTTAAAGCAATATCCAGCAAATGATTAATATGTATCTGGAAATGAATGTGCTGGTTAGGAAATTTTTGGGTCTAAACTAATTGTGCGTGATTTAATTTTTATGTAATCATACATTATTGATTGTGGTACTACTAAATTTAATATTCATGATCTGAGTAATTATTGTATTTAATTTATTCATAATACAACAACTGAACTACATCAAACCTGTGTCTCTCCTCAGGACTGAATTTAGACCATTCTATCTTGTCCCAATCAAAAGATGTAGACTAGTAACGATACAACAGTATACATGAATGAATATATAGCAGCTGCTGCTTACTGCAACACTGGAACGGGTAGACAATGTAGCTTCTGACATTATTTTGAATTTTTGATTTTTTCCAAAACTTGACATGTGTGATGGGGTGGAGTTTGAATTAATAGTATCACGTGATATTTACAAGTCATGTGCAGTCACGTGGATCATTATGCATTGCAAACCATGGGCTCCTGTTCTTACAGCATACAAATTAAATTTTAGTAAAAAAGCAGTAGCAATAAGGAGGCACACAAAATAAAAACTATTGGCTAATAATAAGGAGCAGCAGTAATAAAGGGAGTGTAAAGGGAAACACAAAAACAAAATATAAAAGAGTTCAGCATGTAATAGTCTATTAAATCCACACAATACTAATTTTAATTTTTAACGTTAAAAATTACTCTCCTTCCTCCTCCACAAGCTAAGCAAAATTATTTCTTTTGCTCCACCACCTCTTCTAATCCTCTGGCTCCTGTTCCTCCTCTTCCTCCTTCTGTTCCTCCAGCTCCTGTTCCTCCTCCTCCTCCTTTTTCTTCTCCTTCTGTTCCTCCTCCTCCTCCTCCTCCTACTCTTTCATTCATACTGTTAACAATAGCTAACAACTGATCCATTGAATTGCGTAGGTCCTTAACCTCCTGAGATACTGAATTGTGTAGGTCTTTCACCTCCTGAGATACTGAATTGTGTAGGCTCTTCATTTCATCAGATAATGATTTGGTTTGATTTTTAACATGAATTAGAGTTGCCTGCATTAAAATGTTATGCATAATAAAAAAGGAATTTCATTATGATCACTTACTGGAGGTTCAGTTTTAATAGATTTCTCAATCTCATCAATTTTTCTTTTCAAGAAATTATGTTTGTTTGGTTTATCAGTTTTAGTAACAGCTACAATCTTTCCTAACAAAGATGAAAATTTTTTTCGTTTCCCCTTTTTATCAATACAACTTCTCAATGATCTTAGAAGTTGTTCAATAGGTAGTGTAAATTCAACCTATAATATCACAAATGTCAAGAGTAGCTATACTTGGTGATGTCTATGCAAATTAGTTCTTACCCTCAGAGTTAGTCTGTAAGTATCAGCTGATTGCTGTATTTCATCAGTGTCACCAACAGCTAAACCAATCTATATGAAATGGGTTGGTCAGTGGGTGGAGTTAATATTATATGAACATACCAGTAGATTAAGGAATAGAATTGGCATTAAAATCACAAACACAATTACCAATGAAAATGCAACCACTGGATACTGTACATCAGGGGCATTCCTTTGATTATTCTGTCGCAATAATGAATCCATATCAAGTTCCCCCACTGTCATTGTTATTGCCTTAACAGTTGTCCTCCATGGAGTGATAAATGGAGTACGCTGCATGAAAAAAGTAATAGAGACAAAAAAGAGATAGGGATAATAATTATATTAGCTCAAGTCTTACAATTCCTTCTGCTCTATCTTGAGGATCATAAAACATCATATAAAAAGGAACTGCAAAGGCTAAGATTAATAGTAAGGCAAGGACAACAACCTTGATAAAGTTGTTAAAAATCTTAATAAACATGACCACATATATTCCGACTACTGGTAGCTTCCTAATGGAGAATACAAGTGCAATCCAACTGAGGAATACAGCAATCACTCCAATCTGCCACTGCCATGATTGAGTACAAAAGCACTGGTTGCTATGTACTGATGTAAACATTATTGTGAAGATAAATAGTGGGACTTCTGTGAAGTTAACAAAACTGGTCAAATACTCTTCTTTAAACAAAACCAGTTGAAATGCTTCTCGTATTATCATGATTGCAGAATAAACGATCAGGCATACACTAGCAATAGATATGTATCTTTGGGATACAAATCTTTCCTCTAAACACGAGATAGTCACATTACAGTCACATAATCATTATCCAATTACCTGGAAAGCAATCAATGGATGTGTCAGTGTCATTGTCAAATACTGCCATACCTATTGTAATAGGTACAATTTATAAACTACTTACATGTATAATAACTTACACATGTTTGAATTTGGAGGATGGACAGTGAGAGCAAATGATGTCAGTAGAATGACAAACAGAAAGTAAAAAAACAAATTAGTGTAATAGACTATGCGTCCTATTTTATTCCATTTTTGATCAAGAAGTGTAGCAGCTAGTGGATGCTTTAATAAATCTGCACTTGGTGAATTTGCCTATGAATAATTATAGTTTATAATTATTATAAATTACTATAATTACAACTTACAAGAATATTAAGACAATGATTCTCACTAGAGTATTTTGATCCTTGATTCCATTTTCTAATAAAAAACAAAATCATCATTATTAACAAATAATAGAAAAAATAGTTTCTTACTCGTCAAAATCATCAAGAAACTCATAATTAAAAGCAATCTCATGATCAGGATGATCTGATGGTTTGTCTTTCTTACAGCACTTCTCAAAAACAACTTTAGCTACATCTAAATGTAAAGGATAGTAATATAAGAGCTACAAGCGCAGTATCCACTAATAATACAATCTGAACTGTTGGATAGTACTAGGAAAATAATGTATTAACCTGGCATCTTCTTGATTATCCTTCTCATTGGTGTAGTAAATTGCTTATTAACTTTATTTCTCCTTTTTTTGCAACACCATATTTTTCTAATTCCATGAATTGTATCCACTTCTGTACAATTACGTAAAGCATCCTCCCACTTATCACTAGTCACTATAGCCATTGCAGCATCTCTAGATTGAAAAGAATTGTAGTAATTATTCATAATTATTAATTTTTACTCTTTTCCTTCTTCTACAGCAATATCAAGAGCATTAAGACCATATTTATTACGTTTCTTAACATCAGTATTCTCTTGCTCCAGTAGTAGTTCAACTATTTCTGTATATCCTTCTTTACAGGCAATATGAAGTGCTGTATGCTACATAATAATAACTAATATAAATTTTTTTTTTAAAAGGTTAAGTAGGATTTACTCCAAGGGAAAGTAGGATTCCAAACAACTTTCTACCCATACCAATTCAGCAGACAATGGCTGCCATTTTGAAGCAAAGGTTTGCCTTAAAGCAATAATCATCAGCTTTATCTTGTTTTTGTTATTTTTCGCATAAAAAAATCACATGTCTCAGGTGGTGCATTGTTTAGATAGGAACAATTATGAAATGCTCCAGGAGGTGCTTGTTTAGAGGTGGATAACAAAGCACACACTGCACTACACCTGTAAACAATGGGACTTTCTAATTACAATGCACCTCTCAAAAATAATTATCTTGACCATTAATTGAGGAAGCCATGTAGAGGTGCAACAATTAGGAGGGTACATTAATTGGGGCGAGTACGGTAATTATGTCTCTTACCCTGTTCTTATGAGAGGCATTAACATTAGCTTTATGCTTCAATAATAGTTTAGCTATTTCTTTATGCCCTTTAGAACAGGCAATGTGAAGTGCTGTACCCTAATGTAATAATAATACTGATACTACTACTACTAATAATAACAATAAATTACATTTTCCTCATTAGTGTGATTAATATTAACTCTTTCACACTGCCCTTCTGCACTGATGGCCTTACGAAGTTGTGTACACTAACGTAATAATTACAATTATTATTATTATTATTATTATCAACTTACATTTTTATCACTCATAGTGTTATTAGTATTATCTATTCCATGGTTCAGTAGTAGTTCAACTATTTCTGTATGTACTTTCATACAAGCCAAACCAAGTGGTGCACTCTACATAATAATAATAATAATAATAATAATAATAATAATAATAATAAGGCCACTCCAATAAGATTCATAGTTTCCCATTACAGAGGCGGGCCTGATGCGGGCGGGCGGGTTTGTTCATTTTCATTAAATTTATTCATTATCAGCTGTATAAATTGCTTGTATAATCAATGAAAAACCGCAATAATGAATAGCGATGCGGCCCCATGCGGGCGGGTAATGGGAAACAAGGAATCAAATTGGAGTGGCCTAATAATAATAATAATAAACTGGATTCGCACAAGATTATTATTTGCCATCATTCGGGCCACCATCCTCTGTTTCAGAGGCTCTCGCACTAAGTCAGAGGCGTCGCTGCCTAAGGGGCAGGTAGGGCAGTTGCCCCACCAATATTTTGAAGATCAGTAGCCATTTTTATCAAAATTAGTTATTAATTCAAGTTAATTCATCTAATAACTATCCAGGAAAGACTCAATCACTGCTTACTTCTTCACACACACACCAACAACTGACTCATAATGTAGAAATACAGTCGGTAGTTAAGCAATTTATTGCTGGAAATGAACGCCATTATGATTTTTGGGCGTCAAAAGATCATTATTAATTAATTAATCAATCAATTAATTCATAGATATTAGAGTACATAGGGATTGGAAACGGGCCGTGGCAACAGGAAAATGCTAGTTGATAGTACCGTAAATAATTTCTCTAAATACTCGTATGTAAAATTTAAATGGCTAAAAGTTGAAAAAGGTAAGCAAACTTCTCAGGTGGTTTTTTGTTGCATAAAGTCTTATTTTGTACAGGTAACCCTTCAATAATGTTTAGAGACATTCTTCCTGTTTGCCCAACCTGTCTGCTGTGGCAATGTATCTGTTTGCAGTTTAAATTCAGTGTTTTATGAATTAGCAATCATTATTGATCACATTTACTATTTTTAGTTCTATATTTTGTTTTGTACAACCTATTGAATAGAAATAGTGTCAGCGACCTCCGGTGTGTTCTAAGCAATACGATGGTGTGATAGTTAATGTCACAGACCCTTTGGTTTTTATGTTAAGGGTACAAAACAAACCTCTCAAACTAATCAGTAAATCTATTGTTACAGGAAGATGCAATCATATTTCCAAACGAAACATAGTGGGCGACCTCCACATTATGAATCTCTATTGAGTGGGTGAATGATTTATTGTCTTCTGTCTAACACTACTGAGATAAGGGTACAAAACAAAACGTCATTCTAAGCATTCTCATTCCAGAGCAAATATT
>NW_003546462.1:85132-90132 GCF_000090795.2 Amphimedon queenslandica | reverse complement strand
AGGCGTTGCTAGATGCAAATGTCAACTAGCATCCGTATCCTAGCGATGTATACGGAGATACCCCGTTTCCAATCCCTCTGTACTCTAATATCTATGATTAATTGACCAAAATTGACCACACCCATCATGAATATTAATGAGATACTGCAAAATTTTTCGCGCGCGAAAAAGTCCCACCACCTTCATGGACCTGGTGCCCTACCAATCTTTCAAGCCCAGCGACGCCCCTGTAAGTGGTGGTCAGTCAACATCTCTGATGGTTCACCCCTAGACTTTATCATGTCCTAACCCACTCAAATATAAAATTATTATTCTAACTTTTCTTTTATTCTTAAATTTCATATTTTTCTCTATCTGAGTGTATGCATTTCAACCTGTTTTATTTCTAACTATTGTACTTCATAATAATAATAATAATAATAATAATAATAATAATAATACTAAGTCAATATACTATTTCTCTTACTCCATTATTATCAGTGACATTGATATCAGCTCCATGCTGCAGTAGTAGTTTAACTATTTCTGTATGTCCTTCTTCACAGGCAATACAAAGTGGTGCACGCTAACATACATGTAAAAATAAAATAATAATATTAATGTATCAATTATGATCATACATTTTGATCATTGACTTTAGCTCCATTCTTCAATAACATTTCAACTACTTCTTTTCGTCCTCCTATACAAGCCACAACAAGTGGTGTATTCTACATGATGATGATGATGATGATGATAATGATATTAGTAATAATAATAATATTAATAATAATTCTCACCTCTCGCTCATCGGTAACATTGATATCAACTTTACTACTCTCCTTTAGCAGTTCAACTATTTCTGCATGCCCTCCTATACAGGCTAAGACAAGTGGTGCACACTAAATGATAATAACAATAATAATAATAATAATAATAATAATAATAATAATAATAATAATAATAATAATAATAATAATAATAATAATAATAATAATAATTACTGTGATTCTTACTTTTTGCTTATTAAGGTGATTAACATTAGCTCCATGCTTCAGTAGTAGTTCAACTACTTCTTTATGTCCTCCTACACAAGCCATACCAAGTGGTGTATCCTACAGGACAATAACATGAGATAAAGGGTTGAAAGGGAAAGACTTTATGATTTGATATGAAGCTTACGGGTCATTATGATTGAATTACCCCACAAGGGCCCAAATGCTATCTACGTATTTATATGCATGTCAACAGTTAATTTATAAGGTGAGTTCTATATGAGTTTGCTTTTCGTGCATTGTGTTGACACTGGAATTGCTGAAGAAACAAAATGGTAGCATGCATCAAATGCCAAAATAGAAATTTTTGTGGTTGACATACGCTACCATTTATTTTTATAGCACTTCCAGTGTAACTATAGCAACAATTACAGAATAAATGAAGCAAGAAAAGACAAAGATAGACTTTTCTAAAGTCAGAAAGAGCTTCTATTTGTCTTAGTGAAAAAATTAGTATGCAACTGAAATTAATCTTATTTACACAAATCACTAAAGCACAAAAAATAAATTGCAAAATAAAACTGCAGTATTATTATGTCTCTTACATCATCCTTATCAGTGTGATCAACATTATCCACACCATGCTCCAGTAGTAGTTTAACTATTTCTGTATGTCCTGGTATACTGGCATTACCAAGTGGTGTAAGCTACATAAAAATAATAATAATAATAATAATAATAATAATTCTAAAAACCTGCTTCTTAGTACTCTATATTATGTTTTTATTCTTGTGGTTTTGTTCATTATAATAATAATAATAATAATGACAGTGATAATAATAATAATAATAATCCTTTTCACTGATTCGTGCAGTTAATATATGTGTTAGAGGATCTCGTCATAAATGGCAGGGGATTGGTATGGAGGATGGATATGGTATCAACCCCAATTTTCTACATGTAAACTAACTACTTAACTAGAACTATATTTTTATTTCATTTTATTTTATTCTGTTATTAATTTCTTTTTTGCCCCTTTTTGTCTGCTTAATGTCTTTTTTAATGTTATATTCCATTGCTGTTTTTTGCGTGTGTTGTTAATCTTATCTGTTTTGTTCCCTTCCCTGTTGTTGTTGCCTTTGTTTATGATAATAATAATAACAATAATAATAATAGTAATAATAATAATGCCACTCAGTCTCTTTATAGGGAGGTAATTCTGCTATGTGGGTTGCTCAGCAGCCCTATCTCTCATCCCATATTGACAGTTCCCTTTAAGGGATTCTTTTTTCATTTGTTGTCTTTTGTTGAAGTTATTTTTGGGTTTTTAAACTTTGTGCCTTTGTAATAATAACAACAACATATTCAGGCTTAACCGTTTTATTCATAATAACAGTAACAATGGCTTAATGGAGTCCCATTAGTAATTTATTTATTGAGCTTGTACTTTATGGAAAACATATATAGCCCTCATATTTGTCTGTATGCTAGTAGATACACTCATGGGAGTTTGTTAAGGCTTGCCCCAATAAAAAAAGGCTTGTTTAACTATAATCATTATTTATGATGATATGTCAATAATATTTCTCTTACTCCATTTTTATCAGTCACATTGACATCAGCTTTATACTCCAGTAGTAGTTTAACTATTTCTGCATGTCCTTCTATACATGCCATACCAAGTGGTGTACGCTAATATGAAGATGATGATATTATTATGTACTCTTGTTATTATGTATCTTACTTCTTGTATATTAGTGTTATTGATATCAGCTACACCATGATTCAGTAGCAGTTCAACTATTTCTGTATGTCCTCTTAAACAGGCATTACCAAGTGGTGTATTCTACATAATAATAATAATAATAATAATAATAATAATAATAATAATAATAATAATAATAATAATAAGCTTTTAATAATAATAATAATAAATTAATAATAATGATGATGATAATAATATTGTTTTGTGCTTATACTCATCATTTATTTATTATTTCATTATTCATTTTTCCTAATCATGTTTGTTTCAGGCCCTCTGGAGCTGTGAACAAAGTTGAGTCATTTAGCATAATTGGTTAACTGTATCTGACATAAGCTAGCTTAAATTACCAATTCAGCTTGTTTAAAAGTTGTTACAATAATTACTGTAGGGCCTCACTCTAATGTCTCTTACTTTAAGACCATCAGTGACATTGACATCAACTCCATCCTGATTCAGTAGCAGTTCAACTATTTCTTTATGTCCGCCTATACAAGCCATAGCAAGTGGTGTACACTACATAATAATAATACTATAATAATAATAATTTTTGTTCATCCTACATCTAAGTGCTCTTTCTGTTTTTATAATAACAATAATAATAATAATAATATATGTATATATATATGTGTGTGTGTGTGTGAGTGTATATTATATATCATACTAAACAGGTCTATATACAAAAATATAGACCTGAGGTGGATGTCCAAGGATGTGATATAGCCCTTGGGCCACAGTTAGTATGTTATATAGGATATATTTCATAATGATGACAGCATTTCTGAATGGCAGGTTTATATACAAAAATATAAACCCGACCACGTCAAAGGATGATGTCATAATTATGATATACATATATATATATGTGTGTGTGTGTGTGTGTATTATATATCATACTAAACAGGTCTATATACAAAATTCTCAGGGGCGTTTCTAGCATGGGGCTGAATGGTGCTTGAGCCCCCCCCTCATGGCTGGCCCGGCTCAGAAAAAAATTACTGAAGTCCTGGACTTTTGCATCACTACCAAGCCTCTTAACAAAGTTATCTAGCCCCCTGATCATGACTTCAGCAGTTTCCAGTGCTTTAAGGAGCAATCAGAAGTACCAGTATGCTTGAAAGGATCTTAGCCCCACCCATAATTGACGAAAATGCAAGAAAAGGCCGTTTTACCGCCGTAAAAGTGGGTGTGGCCAAAATCGCGGCACGCTTCGCGCGCCCTCAGCACCCCCCTTCCTCAATTCCTAGATATGCCCCTGATTCTACCATGCCTAATTGCAATTGACCAATCAGATTGCTTGATTTTAGGTTCATAAATAACTTACTTACCACTAGGACGGTTTGATAAGTAATTTCCCTGGTAATAGGAGGTTAATAAGTTTGCCCGGGAGGTTGATAAGTTTGTCCGGGAGGTTAATAAGTTTCCCTGGGAGGTTAATAAGTTTGCCCGGGAAATTACTTATTAACCTCGATCCTGCTAAAAATAGGCATGCATGCCATGCTGTTGCTAAGTGTTGCTAAGTAAACTAGTTGTTTACTAGTTTTAGTACACGGTAGAAGTTGGTTATCCCTTTTCCTTACACAGTGAAATTCATAAAAATTAGTCTTTTGGATTGGACAACTTTTTGAATTATTCATGTTGTCATGGAAACCACTCAAATCAGGTGCATTTTTGGACGCCACACCTCTTGACCACGCCCAATCAGCCATTTTGATCGTTTTTCATAGAGTATCTTTGTGCCTTTCAAGAGCTCTCAGTAGCCCTACAAATTCTATTCCATTCACTTAAAAGTACTCCAAAGCACCTAAACTGCTTGCACCTACATAAATTTTAGCTGCTGCATTTACTACAACCAGTTTCATTGCTTTTACACACTCCATTAGTGTTAGATTTCATTCCATCAATGACTCAACCAATGTCATCAACGAATAGTCAACTTTTTGCAAATAAATAAAAAAAAAATTAGTGTTGAATAGCAATTACATCAAAGTGCCGACAAAGCATTCTTTCACTTTTCTATTGTTTCCTATGGTTTCTATTTTACCACTAATATTATTCAATACCAATTTCTGCCAAGAAGGTGTGGTTTCCTGTAAAACGCACGTGTTTGCCCTAAAAAGAGGCATGGTAATTGCTTTTTTATTAATTGTTATTACCTTGTTGTAGTTCTACAACAAATTGTCAAGCAAAGAGTTATACAACTGTGTGTCGGTATCTATGGTATTTATCATACCTCAGGCCTATGGCCCTTGGTATGATAAATG
>NW_003546462.1:82418-85112 GCF_000090795.2 Amphimedon queenslandica | reverse complement strand
GGACACCCACCAAAGGTCTATATCTTTTGTATATAGACCAGTTCTAGTATGTTATATAGGATATATTTCATAATGATGACAGCATTTCTGAATGGCAGGTATATATACAAAAATATAAACCCGACCACATCAAAGGTTGATGTCATAATTATGAGATATATATATTTTCTTTGATGATTGAAACCATTATGGCCAAAATAATAATAATAATAATAATAATAATAATAATAATAATAATAATAATAATAATGATGATAAATAATAATAATAATAATAATAATGACAATGATAATAGCAAGGCTGCAAAAGTCATGGCAGCCATTTTGTTTGGGGGTGAATCCTACTTAGTAACACTACCGCGTTACTAATAATTTCTATGTTTCTTACTCCTTTTTTATTAGTGAGAGTGACATCAGCTTTATACTCCAGTAGCAGTTCAACTATTCCTTTATGACCTTGATGACAGGCAATACCAAGTGGTGCATCCTACAAAATAATAATTATAAAAGAATGATAATTATGTCTCTTAGTTACATCATCCTTATCAGCTATATTAACATCAGCTTTATGCTCCAGTAGTAGTGCAACTATTTCTGTATGTCCTGCTATAGAGGTCATAACAAGTGGTGTATGCTAACATGATGATGATAATAATAATAATAATAATAATAATAATAATAATAATAATTACTGTGATTCTTACTTTTTGTTTATTAAGGTGATTGACATCAGCTCCATGGTTCAGTAGTAGTTCAACTACTTCTGCATGTCCTGGTATACTGGCATTACCAAGTGGTGTATTCTACATAATAATAATAATAATAATAATAATAATAATAATAATAATAATAATAATTACTGTGATTCTTACTTTTTGTTTATTAAGGTGATTGACATCAGCTCCATGCTCCAGTAGTAGTTCAACTACTTCTGCATGTCCTGGTATACTGGCATTACCAAGTGGTGTATTCTACATAATAATAATAATAATAATAATAATAACAATAATAATAATAATAAAAATAAAAATAAAAATAAAAATAATAATAATAATAATAATGCAATGTCTCTTACTCCATTTTTATCAGTAACATTGACATTAGCTCCATGCTCCAGTAGTAGTTTAACTATTTCTGTATGTCCTGGTATACTGGCATTACCAAGTGGTGTAAGCTACATAATAATAATAATAATAATAATAATAATAAATAATAATAATAATAAATAATAATAACAATTGTTTTATCTTTTGTCTTTTTATGTTCGGTTTCTCTTATTTCTTGTTTTGTCCTTAGTGTATTTTATTGTGTATGTCTGTGTGTTGTATGATAATAATAATAATAATGATAATAATAATAATAATTATTAATGTTTACATATTGTTGTTAATTGTATTGATTGCTAAATAATTTCTCATACTTCATTTTCATCAGTAACATTGACATTAGCTCCATGCTCCAGTAGTAGTTCAACTATTTCTGTATGTCCTCGTATACATGCCATAGCAAGTGGTGTACGCTAGCATGAACAAATAACATTAGTAATGCGGTAGCGTTACTAAGTAGGATTCACCCCCAAACAAAATGGCTGCCACGACTTTTGCAGCCTTGCTATATTAATATTGGTGTTTAATAGGATTATAAATACTGAATTAAAAATTTTATCTCTTGAAAAATTTGAATGCTGTCTAGATTCCTATCCCAGTTGAAAAGAAAATATTGACATTAACTTAGTAAACCTTATTGTTATGCAAAGCTATACAATTACTCAGATTTAATGATAAATTATTAACAAATCATTTGACTCTCATCTCATTATCTCTATTCTCAAAAATTTTTATTTCATGTAGTATCTTGCACACTGTGTAATGCACAGAACAGGTGTTGCATAGTGTATGCTGGGCTCTGTTAAGGCTCTTCATTATTTATTTCTTTTAGTATAATAATAATAGTAGTAAATTTTATTTAGTTAATGTAAAACTGTAATAATAAAATAATGATGTGATTGTAATGGAAAACTATCATATATAACTACAATTTATTGTTTTTGCTGCATTTTGGGACTTTTCCTATCTTCTTCTAGTATGTAATAATACTATACTTAAAATTAAATATTAATGGACTAGCTACTTGATCAGTAGGGCCCAACTAAATTTCTGTTACACTTGTCTCTTTAAATAAACAGCAATCTCTTACTTTTTGGCTATTTGTGTGATTGACATCAACTCCTTTTTGTTTCAGTAGTAGTTTAACTATTTCTGTATGCCCTCCTATACAAGCCAAACCAAGTGGTATATTCTACGTAATAATAATAATAATAATAATAATAATAATAATAATGATAGTAACAGGAACATGCAATAACTACCATGTCTCTTACTTCATGATTATCAGTGAGATTGAAAAAAGATTTGATTTTAGAGTCAGCATCATTTTCATGTAAAGCAGATTTAAGACGATTAGCTCTTTCTTGAATAAGAAGCTCAACTATTTCTGTGTGCCCAGCCTGACAAGCACAATGAAGTGGTGTAGATCTATTTTTATCAAGGGCAGAGATATCCACTGTTTTGTCTTGTAATAATTTAGCAACTTTATCAGAGTTATTCATCAAACAGGCTCGGTGGAGTGGTGTCAAGTTAAGTTCATCTGTATAAATAAAGAGAATTGTTGTATATAATTATACCTGAGCATGTTA
>NW_003546462.1:76414-80012 GCF_000090795.2 Amphimedon queenslandica | reverse complement strand
CAGACACACACAATAAAATGCATTAAGTGACAAAACAAGAAATAAGAGAAACAAAACAAAACAAGATAAAAGATAAAACAAAGAACAAGAAACACTGGCATAATAATACATTATTTATACTTATAATAACAACAACAATAATAAAAGTAATAAATAATAAACTTATATTTTATGTTTTGATATTATTTATTTTATTAGTTATTTTTTGGTTGCTTTTTTTCCCAGCTAGGCTCTGTTGTTGCACTTTATGTCCTCCCTTTTAAGCTTTGCTTTATAATGGTAGTAATAATAATCTTATTATTGCTTTTTGTTTTTTGGTTTTTGTTTTTTGTTTTTTATTTTTGTTTCTGGTTTTCAGTTTGTTTTTTGCTCTTAAATTAGATTTTAATAATAAATAAACAACATGTGTATCATACAGCTCCAAACTTTTGTCGATTAAAATTTTGTCAAATTCATCTGGGTTTTTGTATAACTGACAAAAAATTTTTATTGGCAAAATTTTTGCTCCACATAGATAGTATGCTGAATTATAAAAAATTTAAATTAATTTTAACAAAAATATTTTTATGATATTTTTGACTGACAAAAGTTTGGAGCTATACAATATCCTATGTCAAAACAGCTGAAGTAGTCCTATTGTTAAAAACATGTTATTGTCTTAAACATTGTGTAGGATATTGCGTCAAAATAGCTGTTATAAAAGTGTAATTAGAACTATCATAATTGAATATTAGGTTAATATAGCCTTTATACTATAACACAAATACCATCAACTATCATGACAAACACAATAAACACAGGATCCTACACAAAGTTTAGAGTAATAGCTATCACTACATACAATAGTTGGGAGTGAAACTAAACAAACTACTCACACAATCACACAAATGACAAAACAAGCTATAAATGGTATTATGCAAGGAAACTAAATTTAGAATAATGATAAGTAAGCAGAATTTAATTTAAGAAGAATATATTACTTATTAATATCTTTTTAACTTACCAACACTAGCTCTTAACTCAAATAGTCTAAAACATTCAGCTACAAAATTCTCTCTGAATCATCTCAACCTGACAATCAATTGTTTTGTTCCATTTTATAATTTTTGTTAATAAAACTCGATCCAACAAACTTCTTTGTGAGATACTACGAGAAAGTTAACAAATTTACATACAGTAACCATATATTATTTTCTTACCCTGTAAATGTACTAGAATAAAATTAGTTTTTATACATAATGAAAATGTTGAATCTATTATGTAAAACACATAAAACATTATTATAATACAATAGCATACTATACCAGCATAATACATGTAAACAGCTGGGGAAAACAACTATGTAGATAACACTGAATTCTTTTCTCATCATACAACACTACATTTCAATGCAGTATGTCAATGAAATACTTCACTAGTCTATAACACACAATTAGTAGCCATGAGATGCATTGAATCAAAAGATAGCCAGTGAATGATGAGTAACTAGAGAAGACAGGTTAGCAAATATAAATACAAAGTATATTTATAAGTCGGGAATTTTAGTCACAGCCTAGCAGCTGCATGCATGTATTGCAATTCACTAATCAGGTTACTCTACTCAATCATCAGTTAATTAGTTTAATTATTCAACCTCATTCAATTTACTATCATTAGAATAAATTATTGAGTTAATTGAAACTAAAGTGAGTAGCAACACACTCCATTAACATAGACAGAGGGAGTGTGTTGCTTCCTCTGACTCACCCCAATTAATTCAATAAGTTATGCTAACAGTAACCTTATAAATTTAATGGTATTTTAAAATAATGGCATCTCCTCAGATGACCATAATTTGAGTAAACTGAAGTTGGAATCTGCTCAAACTTTCTACATAGCATAAGTACATCAATATGTATCAGAAAATGTAATAAAAATTTGGGGTAATTTCGGAGCCATTTTTTGGAAAAAACCATGGGCTACAGGGATTTTTTTAGATTTTGGCCCATTTTTTAAAATGGCCGTAACTTGAAAAATTGAATTCGGAATCAGCTCAAACTTTCTACACAGCATATGTACATCAATATGTATCAGAAAATGTAATAAAAATTGGGGGTGATTTTGGAGCCATTTTTTGGGAAAAAACCATGGGCTATAGTACAGGGATCTTTTCAGATTTTGGCCCATTTTTTAAAATGGCCATAACTTTAAAAATTGAAGTCGGAATCAGCTCAAACTTTCTACACAGCATAAGGACATCAATATGTATCAGAAAATGTAATAAAAATTGGGGGTGATTTCGGAGCCATTTTTTGGAAAAAAAACAATGGGCTATAGTACAGGGTATTTTTTTACAGAAATTGTCATAATTGAACTAACCTTGGAGTATTGACATGAAGCTTCTTCCTAGTAGCCTTAAACATTACAAATAATGTAATAATAGAGAATATTGACCATACGATGATCATCCTCCAGAAACTTAACTGAACACACAAATAAAATGGAATTATCCACATGCCTAATAAGGTAATGGCCTAAGAGAGAAAGGAGGAGGAGGAGAGAAATTAAAATTATCAATATTATATACTATATAGGGCCACATCTGATGCTGCTGAAATACAGTGTAAGCAATAATTATGGAGGAACTAGCTAACTTGTATAAAATGCACATTTATATACTAACTATTATCATTATGTTATTTATACCTTATTATTACCAACACATAAATGTACATTATTAGTATATCATTAGTACATTACTGTATATTATTAGTACACCATTAGTATATTATTAGTATATTATTACATGTACATGTATGCTGTGTCTACCTGGTAGGATTTCCTGTGTTTTATTCTCCATAAGAAGAGGAGTACTTGTGCTACTCCAATAGAAGCAAACAGTATTAATATCATTTCAGCATGCATCAGGTCATGACCTCTGTGCTTCTCCTCTATCATTCGATGAGCGTAACCTTTGAAATATAGAAAATTATTTCTTTATAATTAATACATTGCATTAGTTATGTATCAAGATATGGCTGTAGCTCTTTAGTCCTTAGACTTATTTTACAAGAATTTTCGGCCAAAATTTTTTAACAATATCCAGCAAATTATAAATATGTATCTGGTAATTAATGGGTTGTTTAGGAAATTATTGTGTCTGAACAAATTGTGTGATTTAATTTTATGTAATTATACATTATTGATTGCGGTACTACTAATTATTATTCATGATCTGAGTAATTACTGTATTTAATTTATTCATAATACAACAACTGAACTACATCAAACCTGTGTCTCTCCTCAGGACTGAATTTAGACCATTCTATCTTGTCTCAATCAAAAGATGTAGACTATTAATGATACAACAGTATACATGAATGAATATATAGCAGCTGCTACTTACTGCAACAGTGGAATGGGTAGACAATGTAGCCTCTTCTGACATTATTTTTTTAATTTTTAAGACATGTGTGATGGGGTGGAGTTTGAATTTTAAAACTAATAGTAGCACGTGATATTTACAAGTCATGTGCAGTCACGTGGATCATTATGCATTGCAAACCATGGGCTCCTGTTCTTACAGCATACAAATTAAATTTTAGTAAAAAAGCTATAG
>NW_003546462.1:72963-76404 GCF_000090795.2 Amphimedon queenslandica | reverse complement strand
CTCCTAAAAAGCTAATTTTTAACGAAAGTCATGACATTATTATTGCACTTGTACTCCGAGTTGTACTCCAACATGGCGGATGTAATAATTGGCCACGCCTACTGCAACCTATCTATACATGTTGTATTGGAGAAATAACAAGCCTTAGCAACCACCCGCCCACGCTCCTTTAAGTGAGTGGGTGTGGTCACGGCAAACAAAATGGCGGCTTACACATGGGACAAAGTTAAGAGCTTTCTTACAGCAAGAGAGCATAAAGATAGTGTCTAAAGACTTTTCTAGAAGCATTAGAAGGTAGAGAGAACCTCTATAACTCTTAATAGTGACCAAGTTGTACTTGCTAGGAGGTGAAATCAATTATAGGAATATTTTTTACCCTGTTACGCTTGTTTAAAATGGCCGTAACTTGAAAAATTGAATTTGGAATCAGCTCAAACTTTCTACACAGCATATGTACATCAATATGTATCAGAAAATGTAATAAAAATTGGGGGTGATTTTGGAGCCATTTTTTGGAAAAAACCATGGACTATAGCCTTGGGTATTTTTCCAGATTTTAGCCCATTTTTTAAAAATGGCCGTAACTTTAAAAATTGAAGTCAGAATCAGCTCAAACTTTCTACACAGCATATGTACATCAATATGTATCAGAAAATGTAATAAAATTGGGGGTGATTTCGGAGCCATTTTTTGGGCTATAGTACAGGGATTTTTACAGAAATTGGGATAATTAAACTAACCTTGGAGTGTTGACGTGAAGCTTCTTCCTAGTAGCCTTAAACATTACAAATAATGTAATAATAGAGAATATTGACCATACGATGATCATCCTCCAGAAACTCAACTGAACACACAAATAAAATGGAATTATCCACATGCCTAATAAGGTAATGGCCTAAGAGAGAAAGGAGGAGGAGGAGAGAAATTAAAATTATCAATATTATATACTATCAAGAGTGGATAATTATTTAGGGAGTGTCTAACCTGCCTATATTCTGTGATACCACAGCGTGTATGTTTACATCCGTTTTTTGCAAGTATACAGAGTTAATCCCAGTAATCTTCAAATTTATGGGTGTGGCTGATAAAATGGCGCTTGAAGCATAGATATTAGAGTAAATGAAAGGGATTGGAAACTTCCGTGTTGCTACATTGACTTTATACATCGCTAGGCAACGGATGTGGGTTACCCCTTTTCTTAGCAACGGGTGCCAACTTTTAGCAAGAAAGCGTCTTGTTTATGACCTGTCAAAGGCTGTCATTAATCAGTAGTGTCATTGTTTGTCATGATTTATATGAAATAAAGTAGAGGAAACATGTCTCTATCCCCCAGACAACTTCTGTAGTGCATTCATCATTACTTACACTGATTTTTTGCTCTTAAATGACGGTGATTGCAACTACATTTTGTTTTGTACCTTTTTCTTGAAAGTGTTAAACAAATGATAACAACTAATTCAATCATTCAATAGAGCATCACTAGGTGGAGGTCACCCACTGTGTTTCATTTGAAAATATGATTTCATCTCTCTGTAATGATCAATTTACTGTTAAGTTTGAGAGGTTTGTTTTGTACCCTTAACTTAAAAACTAAATGGTCTATGACATCAACTATCACACTATTCTAATGCTTAGAACATACCGGAGGTCACTGGCACACTCTCAATCATGTAGATTATAAATTACAGAAAATATACAATTAAACATGTAATATGGTGATTAATGATTGACAGTGCTGATTAACAATGAATTCCAACTGCAAACATCATGATTGCCATAGCAGACTACTTGGGCAAGTAGAAAGAGTGTCCCTCTACATTACTGAAGGGTTATCTGTACAAAATAAGACAATATGCAATGCAACCAAAAACTAATGAAATGTATGCCTACCTGCTTCACTTCTCCAGCAATTTTCAATTTTACATACGATTAATTAGAGCAAATTGGCTTAAAATTAATACGGTATAGGTAACTAGCATTTCCAGCTGCGAACGGAAGTTTCCAATCCCTTTCATTTACTCTAATATCTATGCTTGAAGCATGCAGGCAACTTTAAGACTTATATCTCCACTCTGAGGATCATGTAGTGCGAGAAACAAGCAGGAGCAGACGGGAATATGTTCTTCTAATGGTTGGCTCTTTCTTATTTGCAGCCTTCTGACTTTGAATCAGTATAAGGACGCAAGAATGGCTACTTGGTGCTAATAACCATGCTATGTAAACTTATGCACTGTGGTATCACAGATTATACGCGGGTTAAGGCCCCCATACACTAGGCAACATGTTGCTTGCAACATTTGTGGTTACTTTGATCTTGCAAGCAACATGTTGCCTAGTGTATGGGGGCCTTTAGACACTCTCCCTAAATAATTATCCACTCTTGATACTATATAGGGCCACATTCTGATGCTGCTGAAATACAGTATAAGCAATAATTATGGAGGAACTAGCTAACTTGTATAAAATGCACATTTATATACTAACTATTATCATTATGATATTTATACCTTATTATAACCAACACATAAATGTACATTATTAGTATATCATTAGTACATTACTGTATATTATTAGTATACCATTAGTATATTATTAGCATATTATTACTTGTACATATGTACATGTATGCTGTGTCTACCTGGTATGATTTCCTGTGTTTTATTCTCCATAAGAAGAGTAGTACTTGTGCTATCCCAATAGATGCAAACAGTATTAATATCATTTCAGCATGCATCAGGTCATGACCTCTGTGCTTCTCCTCTAGCATCCGGTGACGTAACCTTTAAAAATATAGAAAATTATTATTTTTATAATTTATACATTCCATTAGTTATGTATCAAGATATGACTGTAGTCCTTTAGTCCTTAGACTTATTTTTACTAGAATTTTCGACCAAAATTTTTGACAAATTATAACCATGTATCTGGTAATTAATGGGCTAGTTAAAAAATTTTTTTCTTTCTGAAGTAATTGTGTGTGATTTAATTTTTATGTAATCATTCATACATTATTGATAGTGGTACTGTCAAAAAATTTTTTGTCCGGGGAAAAAAATTGTCCTAGCTCTATACTTCCACGTGTATTATAAATATAAACACTAAACCCCAACCCAACCCTAATCTAAACTGTACTGTGTATATATAGTAGCCCGGACAATTTTTGCCAGGATAAATTATTCCATGACAGTACTACTAATTATTATTCATGGTCTGAGTAATTATTGTATTTAATTTATTCATAATACAACAACTGAACTACATCAAACCTGTGTCTCTCCTCAGGACTGAATTTAGACCATTCTATCTTGTCCCAATCAAAAGATGTAGACTATTAATGATACAACAGTATACATGAATGAATATATAGCAGCTGCTACTTACTGCAACAGTGGAGTGGGTAGACAATGTAGCTTCTGACATTATTTTGAATTTTTATGCTTG
>NW_003546462.1:56468-72953 GCF_000090795.2 Amphimedon queenslandica | reverse complement strand
TAATTTTAATTTTAAAGTTAACAATCATTCTCCTTCCTCCACCACAAGCTAAGCAAAATTATTTCTGTTGCTCCACCTCCTCTTCCAATCCTCCGGTTCTCAATCTTCCTCCTGCTCCTCCTCTCCCTGTTCCTCCTCCTCCTCCTCCTTGTCTTTCATTCATACTGTTAACAGTAGCTAACAATTGAGCCATTGAACTGCGTAGATCCTTCATTTCCTCAGATAATGATTTGCTTTGATTTTTGACATCAGCTACAGTTGCCTATATTAAATAATATGCATGATAAAAGAGAAAGTTCACTATGTTCACTTACTGGATGTTCAGTTTTAGATTTCTCAATCTCATCAATTGTTCGTTTAAAAAAACTATGCTTGTTTGGTTTATCCTTCATTTTAGTAATGGTTACAATCTTTTCCAACAAATATGAAACTTTTTTTAGTTGCTCCTTTTTATCAAGATGGTTCTTAATTGATCTTAGAAGTTCTTCAATAGGTAATGTAAATTCAACCTATACATATTAACATTGAGTAAGTAATGTCAAGAATACTTGGTAATGTCAAGAATACTTGGTAATGTCTATGCAAATCAGTTCTTACCTTCAGAGTTAGTCTGTAAGTATCAGCTGATTTTTGTATTTCATCAGTGTCACCAACAGCTAAACCAATCTATATAAAAATGAGTTGGTCAGTGGGTGGAGTTAATAGAATATGGACATACCAATAGATTAAGGAATAGAATTGGCATTAAAATCACAAACACAATTATCAATGAAAAGGAAACCACTGGATACTGTACATCAGGGGCATTCATTTGATTATTCTGTCGTAATAATGGATCCATATCAAGTTCCCCCACTGTCATTGTTATTGCCTTAACAGTTGTCCTCCATGGAGTGATAAATGGAGTACGCTGCATAAAAAAAGTAATAAAGAAAAAAATACTTGAGTCTTACTATTCCTTCTGCTCTATCTTGAGGATCATAAAACATCATATAAAAAGGAACTGCAAATGCTAAGATTAATAGTAAAGCAAGGGTGACAACCTTCATAAAGTTGTTAAAAATTTTAATAAACATGACCACATATATTCCAACTACTGGTAACTTTCTTATGGAGAATATCAGTGCAATCCAACAGAGGAATACAGCAATCACTCCAGTCTGCCACTGCCATGAATGAGTACAATAGCACTGGTTGCTATGTACTGATGCAAAAATTATTGTAAAGACAAATAGTGGGACTTCAATAAAGTTGACAAAACTGGTCAAATACTCTTCTTTAAACAAAACCAGTTGAAATGCTTCTCGTATTATCATGATTGCACAATAAACTATCAGGCATGTACTAGCAATAGATATGTATATTCGAGATACAAATCTTTCCTCTAAACACAAGCATTACAGTCATATAATAGTTATTATTCGGCAATTACCTGTAAAGCAATCAATAGATGTTTCATTGTCATTTCCAAATACTTCCATACCTATTATGAATAGTATAATTATTTAATAAACGACTTATAATAACTTACATATTTTTGAATTTGGAGGATGGACAGTGAGAGCATATGATGTCAGTAGAATGACAAATAAAAAATAAAAAAACAAATTAGTGTAATAGACTATACAGCCTATTTTATTCCATTTTTGATCAAGTAATGTAACAGCCAATGGATGCTTCAATAAGTCAGCACTTGGTGAATCAGCCTATGAATAATAAGTATAATTTATAGTTACTATAAAGTATAGCTTACAAGAATATTAAGACAGTGATTCTCACTAGAGTATTTTAGCTGTGGAGGCCATTTTTTAGTTGTCCTTTCATTACTAGTCCTTTTATTACTAACAAATAATAGAAAATAATTGCTTGCTCTTATTAAAACAACATTTTAATATTCTTACAGATCAAAATCATCAAGAAACTCATAATTAAAAGTAATCTCATGATCAGGATGATCTTCCGGGTTTTCTTTCTTACAGCAGTTATCAAAAACAACTTTAGCTACATCTACATGTAATAGAGCCACAAGTGCAATAACCACCAATAATACTAATACTGTATATTAACCTGGCATCTTCTTAATTATCCTTCTCATTGGTGTTGTGAATTGCTTTTTGGCTCCATGATTTTTCCTTTTTTTGCAACACCATACTCTTCTAATCCCACAGATTTCATCAGCACTTTCATCAATAATTGTATCCTTAACAGTGTAATTACGTAATGCATCCTCCCACTTATCACTAGTCACTATAGCCATTGCAGCATCTCTATATTATTAAAAAGAATTGTAGTAATTATCCATAATTATTAACTCTCACTTTTTTCCTCTCTCTACAGCAATATCAAGAGCATTAAGACCATCTTTATTACATTTAGTAACATCAGTATCTTTTCGCTTCAGTAGTAATTCAACTATTTCTGTATGTCCTTTTTCACAGGCAATTTGAAGTGCTGTATAATGCTACATGATAATAATAATAACAGCTAATACAAAAATTTAAAAAAAGATTAAGTAGGATTCCAAACAACTTTCTACCCTTATACCAATTCAGCGGACAATGGCTGCCATTTTGAAGCAAAGATTAGTTCTTAAGTGCCTTAAAGCAATAATACTAGTTTTATTTTTTTCCTTGTTTTTGCTTTCTCTTTTAATAAATTTACAGAAAAATATAACCCGTGAAAAAACCATGGGCTATAGCCTTTTTTCTTTTTCTTCCAAAAGGGAACTAAACATTTTGATTCATCGAAAATTAATGGAAAAAAGGCAAGTAGGATTCCAAACAATTAACTTTCTACCCATGTGCCAATTCAGCAGACAATGGCAAGCAAAGATTAGCTCTTGCCTTGAAGCAATATCATCAGTTTCATCTAATAATTATGTCACTTACACTGTCCTTATCAGTAACATTGACATCAACTCCCTTATGCTCCAGTAGTAGTTTAACTATCTCAGTATGTTGTTGTATATAGGCAATTTGAAGTGCTGTATGCTACATGATAATAATAATAATAACTAATACAAAATTTTAAAAAAATTAAATTAATAGGACTTATTCATCAAAAAATAATGGAAACAAAGGCAAGTAAGACTCCAAACAACTTTCTACCCATATACCAATTCAGCAGACAATGGCAAGCAAAGAAAGATCTTGCCTTAAAGCAATATCATCAGTTTTATCTTGTTTTTTCTTAATTTTTCTTTTTTAAAAATAAATATATACAATAATTATGTCACTTACATTGTCCTTATCAGTGGCATTGACATGAACTCCATTATGCTCCAGTAGTAGTTCAACTATTTCTGTATATCCTTCTTTACAGGCAAGAAGAAGTGGTGTATGCTACATGATAATGATAATAATGACTGATGCAAAAATTTAAAAAAAGATTAAGTAGGATTCCAAACAACTTTCTATCCTTAATACCAATTCAGCGGACAATGGCTACCATTTTGAAGCAAAGATTAGTTCTTACCGTATAGCGGGTAATTTTTGACTGGTGCTTATTTGCATCTGTTTCATTGCTATTAATTTTAAACAAAAATTAATTCTTGATGAAAATTAATTCTGAAGATAGGCGTGACCATAATAAATTGATAATAACATAATAATAAGCATAGATGGCGCGTTCACCTTCTAAAGAACCTCTTCCAGACCCTACAGGACCAGGGGCCCTCTTTCTAATGCTATCAGTCCTACAGATGCTAATAAAGACATCAGATCAACTGTTTTTGTCTAGTCAAAAATAAAACCAACAAATTTTTATTCTAAAGTCATTTCTGGTTTTATTCAAAATTTTCAACTGCCGAAAATTACCCACTATACGGTAAGTGCCTTAAAGCAATGATACTAGTTTTATCTTTTTTCCTTGTTTTTGCTTTCTCTTTTAATAAATTTACAGAAAAATATGACCCATGGAAAAACCATGGGCTATAGCCTTTTTTTTTTTCTTCCAAAAGGGAACTAAACATTTTGATTCATCGAAAATTAATGGAAAAAAGGCAAGTAGGATTCCAAACAATTAACTTTCTACCCATGTGCCAATTCAGCAGACAATGGCAAGCAAAGATTAGCTCTTGCCTTGAAGCAATATCATCAGTTTCATCTAATAATTATGTCACTTACACTGTCCTTATCAGTAACATTGACATCAACTCCCTTATGCTCCAGTAGTAGTTTAACTATCTCAGTATGTTGTTGTATATAGGCAATTTGAAGTGCTGTATGCTACATGATAATAATAATAA
This sequence comes from Amphimedon queenslandica, assembly GCF_000090795.2. NCBI lineage: Eukaryota > Metazoa > Porifera > Demospongiae > Haplosclerida > Niphatidae > Amphimedon > Amphimedon queenslandica. The sequence goes on along the minus strand of NW_003546462.1, from coordinate 68,707 downwards.
TAACTAATACAAAATTTTTAAAAAATTAAATTAATAGGACTTATTCATCAAAAAATAATGGAAACAAAGGCAAGTAAGACTCCAAACAACTTTCTACCCATATACCAATTCAGCAGACAATGGCAAGCAAAGAAAGATCTTGCCTTAAGCAATATCATCAGTTTTATCTTGTTTTCCCTTTTTTCCTTTTTAAAAATAAATATATACAATAATTATGTCACTTACATTGTCCTTATCAGTGGCATTGACATGAACTCCATTATGCTCCAGTAGTAGTTCAACTATTTCTGTATATCCTTCTTTACAGGCAAAAAGAAGTGGTGTATGCTACATGATAATGATACAATGACTAATGCAAAAATTAAAAAAAAATTAAGTAGGATTTACTCTAGCTGTGCTTATATATTCATCAAAAACCAATTCAGCAGACAATTGGTTGCCATTTAAGCAGAGATTGATTGTTTTTGTTTTCTCTTTAAATATTCATGTCACTTACGCTGTTGTCCTTATCAGCAACATTGAGATCAACATCCTCTTTCTTTAGTAGTAGTTTGATTATTTCTTTATGTTGTTTCATACAGGCAATATGAAGTGGTGTACGCTACATGATAATGATAATAATAATAAATAATATAAAAATTCAAAAAAATTAAGTAATGGAAACAAGGGCAAGTAGGATTCCAAACAATTTTCTACCCTTATACCACTTCAGCTAGCAGACAATGGCTGCCATTTTGAAGCAAAGATTAGCTCTTGCCTCAAAACAATATCATCAGCTTTATCTTGTTTTTTTAAAGGCCTCCATACACTAGACAACATGTTGCTGGCAACATTTGTGGTTACTTTGATCTTGTAAGCAACATGTTGCCAGACTAATAGAAGGCTGTTCTATTCCTGGCAACATGTTGCTTACAAAATCAACATGTTGCCTAGTGTATGGAGGCCTTTAGTTTTTGCTTTCTCTTTTATATAATTATGTCTCTTACATCATCCTTATCAGTGACATTGACATCAGCTCCATGCTTCAGTAGTAGTTCAACTATTTCTGTATATCCTTTTATACAGACAATTTGAAGTGGTGTACCCTAATAATAATAATAATAATAATAATAATAATAATAATAATAATAATAATAATAGTAATAATAATAATGATAATAATAATAATAATAATAATAGTAATAATGATAATAATAATATTAATAATAAAATATTAATAATGAATAACCACATGATTCAACCACATGCAGTTAAGTGTGGTTTCTGAACCATTTTAAGTTGAACTGGCTTGTATGTAGATGGGACTTAATTTTTGTGATTTTTTTGGTAAATTTCAAATTTGCAGCTTTTGTGATTTTTGATATAAAATAATAATAAAAATAATGATAATAATAATAATAATAATAATAATAATAATAACAATAAGTTACATTTTCCCTATTAGTGTGATTAATAATATTAACTCCTTCAAGCTGCCCTCCTGCACCGGCCATACGAAGAACTATACACTAACATAATAATAACAACAAAAATTATTATCATTATTATTGTAACTTACATTTTCATCATAAGTGTTCTTGGCATTATCTATACCATGCTTCAGTAGTAGTTTAACTATTTCTGTATGTCCTTTCACACAAGCTAAATCAAGTGGTGTATTCTACATAATAATAATAATAATAATAATAAATAATAATAATAATAATAATAATAATAATAATAATAATAATAATAATAATAATAATAAACTAACTACTTAACTAGAACTATATTTTTATTTTATTTTATTCTGTTATTAATTTCTTTTTTTGTCCCTTTTGTCTGCTTAATGACTTTTTCAGTGTTATTACCATTGCTGTTTTTTGTGTTGTAAATTTTTCTCTGTTTTGCCCCCTTCCCTGTTGTTGTTGCCTTTGTTTATAATAATAATAATAATATTAGGGCTTTGTTTTGTTTTGTTTGTGTTTTTAGTATCTTTTTGATAATAATAATAATGTTAATAATAATAATAATAATAATAATAATAATAATAACTGTTGATACCTGTGACGGAGCCCCTTTGGACCTTATAATGACTTAAATCCATAACTTAACTTCATCCTTATTAAATTATTATATATTTTTTTAAATCTCTATCAACCTAATTATTTTTATTTCATTTTTCATCCTGCCCTAACTTTGTCCTAATTCTAACTTTCGTTAATAATAACAACAATAATAATAATAATAATAATAATAATAATAATAATAATAATAATAATAATAATAATAATTATAATAATAATTATAATCATTGCCTATTACTTTTATTGTTATCCTTATTTCTCTCTCTTTCTTCTCTCTCTCTCTTTTCTCTCTCTCTCTCTCTCTTCTCCTTTATTATTAGAAAATAATAATAATAATAATAATAACCGCATTTCCCTACATCTAAATATGCATGCATTTTTAAAACTACTTTAAGAATATAATAATAATAATAATACTATGTCAATACTATTTCTCTTACTCCATTATTATCAGTGACATTGACTTTAGCTTTATGCTCCAGTAGTAGTTTAACTACTTCTGTATGTCCTTGTTCACAGGCAATACAAAGTGGTACACGCTAACATAAAAATAAAATAATATTAATGTATCAATGATCATACATTTTGTTCATCAGTGGCATTGACTTTAGCTCCCATCTTAAGTAACTTTTCAACTACTTCTTTTTGTCCTCCTATACAAGCCACAACAAGTGGTGAATTCTACATAATGATAATAATAATAATAATAATAATAATAATAATAATAATAATAATAATAATAATAAAATTAATAATAATAGTATAACTAATAATGTTAATACTATATTAATGTCTCACTTTTCGTTCATCAGTAACATTGATATCAACTCGACCATTCTTCTTTAGTAGTTCAACTATTTCTGCATGTCCTGCTATACAGGCTAAGACAAGTGGTGTATGCTACATAATAATAATAATAATAATAATAATAATAATAATAATAATAATAATAATTAATAATAATAATAATAATTACTGTGTCTCTTACTTTTTGTTTATTAATGTGATTGATATTAGCTCCATGCTTCAGTAGTAGCTCAATTACTTCTTTTTTTCCTCTCATACAAGCCAAACCAAGTGGTGTATCCTACAGGACAAATAACATGGGATAAAGGTTGAAAGGGAATGACTTTTCAATGACTTTATGATTCGGGGTGAATCCTTCAGGTCATGATTGAATTACCCCACAAGGGCCCAGATGCTATATGTATTTATAAGCAAGTCAACAGTTAATTTATAAGGTAAGTTCTATATGAGTTTGCTTTTCTTGCAGTATTGTGACCTGAACTGCTGAAGAAACAATGGTAGCATGCATCAAATGCCAAAATAGAAATTTTTCTGTGGTTTGACATATATTACCATTTATTTTTACAACACTTCCAGTGTAGCTATAGCAAAAACTACAGAGCAAATAAAGCAGGAAAGACAAAGATAGATTTCTCTAAAGTCAGAGAGAGCTTTTATTTGTCTTAGTGAAAAAACTATTAATCATGCAAGAAGTAAAATTAATCTTATTTACTCAAATCCCCCAAACCAATAAACTGCAAAATAAAACTGCAGTGTTAATATGTCTCTTACATCATCCTTATCAGGGTGATCAACATTAGCCACACCATGCTCCAGTAGTAGTTTAACTATTTCTGTATGTCCTGGTATACTGGCATTACAAAGTGGTGTAAGCTACATAATAAATAATAATAATAATAATAATAATAAAATAGTAATAATAATATTACATATTAAAGCTAATAATAATTTTTTGTTTTTATAATACTGTTTTATTCATAATAATATTAATAATGGCTTCTTATGGGGCCCCATGAGTAATTAATTTATGGAGCTTGTACTTTATGAAAAACATATACAACCTTTATATTTATCTCTATGCTAGTAGAGACACACTCATGTGAGTTTAATTAAGGCTTGCCCCAATAATAAATAGATTTGTTTAACTATAGTTATTAATAATTATTTATGATGATGTCAATACTATTTCTCTTACTCCATTGTTATCAGTGACATTGACATTAGCTTTATACTTGAGTAGTAGTTTAACTACTTCTGTATATCCTTCTATACATGCCATACCAAGTGCTGTACGCTAATATGATGATGATGATTATAATATAATTATTATAATTATGTTTCTTACTTTTTGTATATTAGTGTTATTGATATCAGCTACACCATACTTCAGCAACAGTTCAGCTATTTGTGTATGTCCTCTTAAACAGGCATTACCAAGTGGTGTATTCTAAATAATAATAATAATTATTATTATGACTTTACAACACACAGGACAAAAAGTAAGGATAATTAACATATGAGACAGGACAGGATAGAAGTGTTGAAATACTGACTCCAACTACTGAAGCAGCCTTTATAGTAGAGTACGAAAAAAGAAAAAGTAACAAAATTTAAGTACATGAACAAGAACTGCAAGGACACAAACAATAATATGTGCATGAATTATATGAATCAAAATGTAATAAAAAATGATCCCAAAAGTGATTAATGATATGTTGCTTTAAGTGATGTGAGGATGCTGAGAGGTCAATGGCTGGTAGGTTATATCATGCAATAATAATGATAATAATAATTTGCTTCAATGTCTTCATTTTTCTCATAGGCTCTGTTGTTGTACTTTATGTCCTCCCTTTAAAGCTTTGCTTTATAATAATAATCTTATTATTGCTTTTTGTTTTTTTGGTGTTGTATTTTGTTTTAGGTTTTTGCTTTTTATTTTTGTTTCTGGTTTTCAGTTTATTTTTTGCTCTTAAATTAGATTTTATAATAATAATAATAATTATAATAATAATAGTATTTAATAATGTTCTGTGCTTATATTCATCATTCATTTATTATTTCATTCCTCTTTGTGTTTGCTTCAGGCCCTCTAGAGCTGTAAACTTGGGCCCTTTAGCATGATTGGTTAACTGTATCTGACATAAGCTAGCTTAACCAATTCAGTTTGTTTAAAAGTTGTTATAATAATTACCGTAGGATGTCACACAAATGTTTCTTACTTTAAGACCATCAGTGACATTGATATCAACTCCATCCTGATTCAGTAGTAGTTCAACTATTTCTGCATGTCCTCCAATACAAGCCATAGCAAGTGGTGTACACTACATAATAATAATAATAATAATAATAATAATAATAAAATTAATAACTATGTATTAGTTAATCTATAGTGGGAGAAAAGCCTGACTCAAACATAATAAGATCCACAGAGACTGATAGGGTAGTATTGGTGATAATGGCAATAATAATAATAATAATATCAATAATAATAATAATAATAATAATAATAATATCAATAACAATAATAATAATAATAATAATAATAATATCAATAATAATAATAATAATAATAATAATAATAATATCAATAACAATAATAATAATAATAACACTAATAATTTCTATGTCTCTTACTCCTTTTTTATTTTTGTGAGTGACATCAGCTCCAAACACCAGTAGTAGTCCAACTATTTCTGCATGACCTTGATGACAGGCAATACCAAGTGGTGCATTCTACATAATAATAATTATAAAAGAATGATAATTATGTCTCTTAGCTACATTGCCCTCATCAGTTTTATTAACATCAGCTTTATGCTCCAGTAGTAGTGCAACTATTTCAGTATTTCCTGCTATACAGGTCATAACAAGTGGTGTACGCTAGCATGATAATAATAATAATAATAATAATAATAATAATAATTACTGTGTCGTTTACTTTTTGTTTATTAGTGTGATTGATATTAGCTCCATGCTCTAGTAGCAGTGCAACTACTTCTTTATGTTCTCCTACACAAGCCATACCAAGTGGTGTATCCTATAGAATAAAAACTCAAACTAATTGTTGTCTCCAGCCAAATATAATAAAATAATTATCATGTCTCTTACATCATCCTTATCAGTGTGATCAACATTATCCACACCATGCTCCAGTAGTAGTTCAACTATTTTTGTATGTCCTGGTATACTGGCATTACCAAGTGGTGTATTCTACATAATAATAATAATTATAATAATAATTCAATGTCTCGATCTTACTCCATTTTTATCAGTGACATTGACATTAGCTCCATGCTCCAGTAGTAGTTTAACTATTTCTGTATGTCCTGGTATACTGGCATTACCAAGTGGTGTAAGCTACATAGTTAATAATAATTATAATGTTTACATAATTGTTAACTGTATTATTATTATTATTATAAAACAAAAGCACTTAAGACAAAAACAACAATCAACAATAAACAGAAGAACAAAGAGCTAGACCTAACAAAAATTGAAAACCTAAAATAAAAAAAGCAAAACAAACTATTATTATTTATTATTATTACTACTACTACTACTACTACTACTACTACTACTACTACTACTACTACTACTACTACTACTACTACTACTACTACTACTACTACTACTACTACTACTACTACTACTACTACTACTACTACTACTACTACTACTACTACTACTACTACTACTACTACTATTATTATTATTATTATTATTATTATAACCAAAAAGAAACACTTAGGTATACTATACATGTAGATAGAACAGATGTAACATACAGAAGATGGAAGAGAGTACAGTTAATGGAACAGAAATTGATTACTAAATAATTTCTCTTACTTCATTTTCATCAGTGACATTGGCATTAGCTCCTTTCTTCAGTAGCAGTTCAACTATTTTTGTATGTCCTCGTATACAGGCCATAGCAAGTGGTGTACGCTAACATGAATAAATAACATTAAAATTAATGATAAATATCAATAATATTTGAGTAATTTATAGGATTATACAGAATGGAAAATTTCGAAAATTTGCATACTGTCTAGATTTTTATTCCAGTTGTATTCACATTAATTTAGTACATCTCATTGTTATGCAAAACCTACATGCATACCATTATTTGAGATACATGTATACCAAATTTATGGTAATAATAATATGTATTAACAAATCAACATGTTTGAGCTAGCTACTCATTGTTTGACTCTCATGATCTTTATTCTCAAAAATTTTTATTTCATGTAATATCTTGCACACTGTGTAATGCATGGAACAGATGTTGCATAGTATGTTGTAGGCCTCCATATTTATTCTTTTATTATAATAATAGTAATAATAGTAGTAATAGTAGTAAATTATTTATTTAGTTAATGTAAAACTGTAAATGATAAATGATGATGTGGTATGTAATGGAAAAGATGTAGTGTAAAAGAATTTAATTAGGCCCTACTGATCAAGTAGTTTATCAGGCGCATTGCTAGGGATATAGAGTCCATTAATATTACATTTTTATAGTACTAGAAGAAGATTGGAAAAGCCCCAAAATACAACAAAAAAGCAATAAGTGGGGGAGAAATTGAAGTTATATAAAATAGTTTATATAATAAGCAGAAATCTCTTACTTTCTGGCTATTAATGTGATTGATATCAACTCCCTCCTGCTCCAGTAGTAGTTCAACTATTTCTGTATGTCCTTCTATACAAGCCAAACCAAGTGGTATGTTCTAATAATAATAATGATAGTAACAGGAACATGCAATAACTACCATGTCTCTTACTTTATGGTTATCAGTGAGATTGAAAAAAGATTTGATTTTAGAGTCAGCATCATTTTCATGCAAAGAAGACGTAAGACGATTAGCTCTTTCTTTAATAAGAAGCTCAACTATTTCTGTGTGCCCAGCCTGACAAGCACAATGAAGTGGTGTAGAGTTATTTTCATCAGTAGCAGAGATATCCACTGTTTTATCTTGTAATAATTTAGCAACTTTATCAGAGTTATTCATCAAACAGGCTTGGTGGAGTAGTGTCAAGTTAAGTTCATCTGTAAAATTAAGAATAAATACTGACTCAGAATAGCCAAATAAAGAGAAATTTGTACAATTTTGTCTGTGCATATTATTGGTACGTTAAATATTATGACTTTGCATTTCATTTTCAAAAACTATAATACTTACAATGTAATTATTATTTATTATGCATGACTATTACATTAATAATGGTTAAAGTTTGACATAATGAGGTAAAGTCCACACACACACTACTATTATATCCACTCCATTTCACCCTCTGCTAGTTAAAGTTCCCTCAAATCACTCCTTAAGATCTAATAACAATCTCTTGTAGCTCATCTACGTACCAAAATTCATTTAATTTATCTGTAAGTTAACTGATGGAATCATCTTCCCTATCTCTCTCTCATATCTTAAATTGGAAATAGACGATCACTTATGACTACTTCATTCACTACCTTAGAATTAGCTATGCTATTACTTATTATTAAAAAATATATTCATTATTATTATTAAAAAATATATTCATTATAATAATTAGAATTAAATATCTTGTATGATAATTAAATTATCATACAAGATATTTAATTTTATAATTTACCACCAATATCATTCATCCTATTAAGACCACCTAGGCCTTCTAGAAGCTTGTGTAAAGATGGCTGGCTATTAGGATCACCTAGGCCTCCCAGAAGTTCGTGTAAAGATGGTTGGCTATTAGGATCACCTATAGCTAGGCCTCCCAGAAGCTCTTGTAAAGATGGCCTGCTATTAGGATTACCTAGGCCTCCCAGAAGCTCAGCGAAAGCTTGGGGACTAAGTAGGTCCTGCAATAGAAAAAAAGAGGAAGAATGAGACATAGAGTGTGAGAGAGAAGTTAGTATAAATTGCAGAACAATCTTTACTGTTTACATCTCTGCTCATGCATGCAAGGGCTCAAAAATTTTATACCGGTATTAAATGAAAATATTAAAAAATAAGAGCTATTTAGGATTTGATGCAGATATTATATGGGTAGGATAAGATGATATATAACGAATGGAAAGAAGATAGACAAATAAAAAAGTGGAAGGGTGAGAGTAAATAGTTAATAGTACAGCTTACATCCATTTCTATAGCAACATCATCATCAGCAGCCATCCTGGCCCCTTAGCTAGCTATACAAGCTGGCTACTGAAACTGCAAAGAGTGAAGGGTGTCCTCGCTCAGAACAGAAGCTTAGCTTTATAGACGTATCATAATCTTGACCACACCCACTTATTATCTAATATGTGGGAACACGTGGGAGTATTATTGAAAGATTATTATTATTATCCTTAATATATTCAACTTGACTTTTCATCCTTCCCAGAAAATATTTGGCATTATTTGCCTACCCAAAAATACTTTCCTTCTCCTCTTCTCCACTTTTAAATTCATTTTCTCTGCTTTCTTTAATTCTTTTGGTCCTCCTCCTCATCCTCACACTAAGCCTTTCATTGATCATTGGCCCAATGTGATACATGCAAAGTTTGCTAGCAACTAGCAAGTGAAGCCTACAAGTAGAGAAATAAAAAAACGAAGTCACTAGTGCCCAGTGATGATCTTCCAATCATATGTGGCAAGATCTGTATATACAATGCATAAATATGAATCATAAATGGATGCGGACTGTATACACATATGTAATGCATGTGTATCATTTAAAAATATCATTTAAAGTAGATTTATCAACACATACAAAAACTTATTATTTGGCCTAGTTTTAACCATAATATTATGTATCAAAGTCAAAAGGTTACCACTCAAAAAAATATCTCAGGACAGCAGTGCTTGAAAGTTGAACCATAATGCAAATATGGTGGCTACTATACATATTGCATACACACACATGGACAATTGAGCCACCTAATGGACTGCTTACATTTGGAATAGACTAGGGTAGAGCAAATTGCTTATGTCAGTGAGAACTTATTAAACCATTGCTTCAGCTGTATAATCTGCATAGTCAAAGAGCATTGAAGAATGGAAAACATTACATCTGTTTACTGTAATGTTATACTGGTACCCTAAATTTTATTACAACATTGTATTAAAACAGTTGCTATAAAAAGTATAAATTCAGCTATGAGCTGATGAATGATCATAGTTAAATTATAAGGTCATATCACTTATTATGGCACAATTATGATCAATTTATAAGGTCGTATCACTGCTTTTGTAACATAGCATCCTATAGTATACACAAAGTTTAGAGTAATAATAGTAAAAGAGTAATAGTAATAGAGTAAAGACAAAAAATATCTTTAAAATTTTTTTCATTAAATTTATATCTGATGAAAGTTTAGAGTTATATGACATTCTATGTCAGAACAGCCGAAGTAGTCCTATTGTTAAAAACATGTTTTTATTGCTCTAAACATTGTGTAGGATATTGTGTCAAAATAGTTGTTATAAAAGTATAATTAGAACTATCATAATTGAATATTAGGTTAATAGCACTTATACTATAACACAATTACCGTCAACTATCATGACAAACACACTAAACACAGGATCCTACACAAAGTTTAGAGTAATAGCTATCACTACACACAATAGTTGGGAGTGAAACTAAACTAACTACACACATGACAAACAAGTCATAAATGATATTTTGCAGAGAATCTAATTTTAGAATAATGATAAGTAGATTTAATAGTTATTCAATTAACTTCATATGTTTAAGTCCTATGATGTGAGAGAGTGATTTATGCATGCAACAGCTGGGAGAGTAACTTGGCTATAGCTCTATCAAAAAACTATGTAAACTGCATACTTACTGAACACTCAATTCTTTTCTCACCATGCAACACTACATTCTAATGCAGTATGTCAACAAAATACTTTACTATAATACACAGTTTGTAGCCATAAATGGTATTATTGATGCATTGAATCAAAAGATAGCCAGTGAAGTATTAGAGAAGACAGTTTGTAAATATACAAAGTATATCTTATAAGTCAGGAATTCATGCAGTCACAGTCTAGCTGCATGTATGTATTACAGCATGAATGACCATCAACAATCATATCACAGCACGGCAATTTCAACACAGCATCCTACACAAAATTTTAGAGCAATAGCTATTGCTCTAAAATTTGTGTAGGTAGGATACCATCAAGGGTACATAATATTATGGCTTGTTTGTCATTTATGTGATTGTGTGAGTAGTTTATTTAAATACTGTTATCTTCGATCATTAAAGATAATTGTAATTACTATTATCTTTATTAAAGATAATAGAAACTAAATAAACTACTCACATGATCACATAAAGGACAAACAAGTCATAAATGGTATTATGCAAGGAAACTAAATTTAGAATAATGATAAGTTTGTAGATTTAATTTAAGAAGATGGTATACTTACATCTTATTAACTCAGTTACCAACACTAACTTTAAGCTAATACATTTATCTTTTAAAATAGTCTTAGAACATGCATTCAGCCATAAAATTCTATCTGAATCATATCAACCTGCCAATCAAATTGGTTTATAATTTTTTCAAACAAACTCCTCAAACAATTTGTACACAAATGAAAATGTGGAATGCATTAAATTAAATATTATAATACAATACATGTAGTAATGGTTTGGTATAAAGATGGGATGATTTATGAATGTAACAGCTGGAGAGAACAACTCAGCTATAGATAGCTGTAACTGAACTAATGTGTGAAGCTACTAATATGCTACTGTTATAACATTGAATTTTTTCTCACCAACACGTGTACATTATAATGCAGTATCATAAAGGCCATAAACTTTACTATACCACACAATTATAGTGGTATTACTGATGTAAAAGATAGCCAGTGAATGATAAGTAATTAGAGAAGAGAGGTTAGTAAATATAAACACAAAGTATAACTTATAATATATCTTATACGTATTGCAACTCCCTGATCAGATTACTCTACTCAATCAGCAGTTCATTAGTTTAGCTATTCAACCTCATTCAATTTACTATCATAAGTATAAATTATTAAGTTAATTGGACTAAGTGACTAGCGACACACTCCATTCAAATAGACAGGGGGAGTGTGTTGCTTCCTCTGGCTCTGCCCAATTAATGAGGCGTATTCATTACTCTGATTTGAATAATTAGATATTACGGTCAATGGGGCAGAAGCGCATTATTATGTGCAATGTCAATGGCGATGCAGTCCAAGATAGAGGCCTTGTTACCAGTTAAAGGAGCAGAGGAACGGAAAGTCGCTGGGCTCAAACACTCACTTGAATCCATAGGAAAGTCCATGTAAGGAAGAAAAGCTGGTTTATGAGAAAGGTAAGAAAACATTAATTTGTGCAATCACCTTTCTTCC